>NW_007249159.1:78306-164906 GCF_000164805.1 Carlito syrichta
CTCAAAAAAAAAAAAAAAATCTCCTCTAAAATCATTTAATAGAATCCCCCCAAATAAATTTCAGTTGGATTTCATTTTTTGGAATTTTGTAACTGAGAAAAATAATTCAGAAATTTATTTGTATGAAAAACAAAGGTAAAAGATAACCAAGAAATGCTTGTATGTGATTAACATGACATTCAATTCCTAAAAGGGGCAGATTACTCAATATTCATTACTGTTATAATTTATTAATCTTTTAGGGAAAAGAACCTCATGCTAACCATGTAGTAAACCCTAAGTCAATTATACACATAGACATAGAATACATATAATAAAACTCTGATAGACCTGGCTTTGTATTAGTTAAATCCATCTATACATACAAATATAACACGTAAAATAAAAATAAAATGAACAAACAGAAAAATATATTTGAAATATTGATGATTAATAAATGGCAACTGTCCTTAATATATCAGGAATACATTAGAAGAAGACAATTGTCTTTAGAAAAATGAATAAAATGGACAGGCAATTCATTAAAAAGAAACACAAAATTCATATATTATGAAAAAGCATTTTCCTTATTTAAAATGAAATGAAAAACTGCAAGGCATAATTTTGTCTATTAAATTGACTTTTTTAAATCAATAAATAATGAGGATTAGGAAAGTAGTTATTTCTTTTTACTGATGTAAGAATGCAAATTGGAACAATATTTCTGGAAGACAATCTTAGACTTCAAATCAAAAGCACAATTCATTTTATAAAAATCAATAAATTTAACTTCATCAAAACTAAAGACTTTTGATCTGTTAAGAGGATGAAAAGAAAATATTTGCAAACCACATATTTGACAGAAGACTCATTCCTAAAATACTTAAAGAAATATTAAAATTCAAAAAAACCCCAATCTAATGAGAAAATGGGCAAAAGATATAAGCAGACATTGTGACTAAGAGGATACATGGATGGAAGCGAACACACGAAAACTTCAACATCACCAACCATTAGGAAAACACAAAGTAAGAGCATGATGAGATAACATCACATACCTATCAGAATGTCTAAAATAAAAAATAGCAATAACATCAAAGACTGGTGAGGATGCAGAGAATTTCTGCACTCATATTTTGCTGTTGGAAACATAAAATGGTATGTCACTCTGGAAAACAGTGTAGCAGTGTCGTTATAAAAACTAAGCATGCTTTTACTGTATGACCCAACATTGTACTCTTGGGCATTTATCCCGCAGAAATAAACATCATGTTGTAAACTTCAAATATAAATTTAAAAAATTTATTTTTTCCAAAAACATGTTTAGGCCAAAACCTGTATAAAGATGTTTATAAGGCTGGGCTCAGTGGCTCAGCCTGTAATCCCAGCACTTTGGGAGGCCAAGGTGAGTGGATTGCCTGAGCCCGCGAGTTCGAGACCAGCCCTGGCAACTTGGCGAGACCTCGTCTCTATAATAAATAATTAGGCGGGTGTGGTAGTGCACGCCTGTAGTTCCAGATCCTTGAACGGCTGAGGCAAAAGGATCGCTGGAGTCTAGCAGGTCCACGCGGGGCTGACCATGAGCATGCCACTGCACTCTAGGCTGGGCGACACAGTGAAATTCCAACTCAGAAAAAAAAAATGTTTATAGTGCCTTAATTTGTAATAACAAAAAACTACTGGTTAACAACCAAAATGACCCTGAATAGGTGAATGCTTCAATAGATTTTGATATATTTATATCATGGAATATTACTCAGTATTAAAAAGTAATGAACTATTTGTGTACATAAAAACACAAAGCTCAAAGGAATCATATTGAGTTTAAAAAAAAAAAGTCAATCACAAAAGATCACAAACTGCCTGGTGCCTTTTGTGTAACATTCTCAAAATGACAACATTGCAGAGATGAAAATCAGAATAGAGATTGCCTGGGTTCAGGAATGGTGGTGAGAGAGACTTGGGTGTAACCATGTAAAGGGATAGCATGAGGGAACTTTGTAGTAATGGAATACTTTTGTATCTTGATTGTAGTGATGGTTATATGAATACAAGTGTGATGAAATGATGAGAAACTTGACAGCTATTGATTTGATTTTGTGTGACTATTCTCGTGCCCAGGCTTGTTGATCAGATTAGTTGTTCTAAGTTCCTAATTTATGTAAATAAATATCATTCCAGAGACCTTGGTGGCAATGGCCTGTTGAAAAGACAACCTCCATTATGTTTATAGTGAACACTGAATAAGACAGATTACAACTTTCAGGAAATACACAATGTCAAGGAAAGATCTGATCCTGAGTAGACCAAACAATGATGATAATTGAAAAAGTAAGATGATGAAGATTGCCAGCTGGTTTTACTAAGTTCTTTCATATACCTGATTTTCTCTCACAGCTTAGAAAACAGATATTCCCTGGGCATAAAAGAGAGAATCAGCAAATTCTTTAGAATCGCTTTCTACACTGAAGAGGTAACTGGATGTAGAAATGCTCTATCTGGTTTTTTTTTAATTGACAAGTAAAAATTGTATATATTTAAGATGTACAACATGATCTTTTGATATATGTATACATTGTGGAATAACTAAACAAGCTACTTAACATATGCATTATCTCATATACTTATCATTCTTTTGTGATAAAACACTTAAAATCTACTCTCTTAGCAATTTTCAAGTATACAATATATTGTTATTAGCTATAGTCACCATGAAGAACAACAGATCTCTTGAATCTATTCCTCTTGAAATGACTCATTCTCTCTTGCGTGTATTCTTCCATGTGTTTGCTGTGTAAAATTTTGTGTTTTTGGACTAACATGTCCTCAGACCCTCAATCCCCACACATTCTATTGCTGTTAACCACCATTTTACTGTTTCTAAGTGTTTGACTTTTGTTGATTCCATGTACATACTCCTTGACTTATATGATGGATTTATCTTAATAAACACGTTAGAAGTTGAAAATATCATCAGTTAAAAATCCACTTAATACATTTAACCGATCAAACATCATAGCTTAGCCTAGGCCACCTTAAATGTGTTCTGAACCCTTTCATCAGTCCACAGCTGTGCAAAATAATCTAAAACAAAGTCTATTTTATAATAAAGTGCTGAGCATCTCATTTCATTTCTTGAATATGTACTAAAGTGCAGTTCCTACTGAATTTGTATAACTTTTACAGCATTGTGAAGTCAAAAAAATCTTAAATTGAATTATTGTAAGTTGGGACCCATCTGTATAAGTGAGATCATAAGGTAGTTATCTTCCTGTTTCTGGATTATTTTACTGAAACTCTTGACATAAATGAAATCACCTCTAAAATAATAGCCAACCTATGCATTTTTCCATTCCCTTCACTGGTATTTGTGCACAATTTTTCAGCTTATGCTTTCTCAAATATTGCCTCATTTCATTATTCTACTAGTTTTTTGATGTCAATATTCTTATCCTTGCCTCACAGATGAAAAACAAATGACTCCAAGATTGAGGCTTAGTATCATGCAATTAGCACTTTGAAAAGTCAGGAAAGGCTCACAGCCAGACTTTAAAATTTCATATCCAAGGTTTGACCCACAAGACCAATGAAATAAATTGAGATAAAATTATTAACTCCTCAAAACACTGGACAGACCATGTGTTTTGGGAAGACAATTACTAGACTCAAGAAGTACTAGATATGGTTCTATTCAAAACCAAGCTCTGTGACCTTGAACACAGATTTCAACTCATCAGCATCATGGTTTTATCCTCTGCAATATGAAATGGCTAGCATCTCTCAGGCACTTTTTCATCTTTAAAATTGTTTCCTTTGATAGGGAACATTGGCCTTCTTTTTTTGACGATTTCTGTCCCTAAAAGAATACAGATAGTTAAGGATTCTGAAATACAAAAGCACAACAATCTGTAGGGCCTACTAGCTAAATATTAGCCATCTATAGAAATCACTAACATGATTTTTGCAAAACAGTAAAGAAGAAATGGCCATTAAAAGTATTTCTGATCAAGAATAACTAGATAAAACTCGAAACTGAATTTGAAGGCATGCTGAATACGATAAAAGGAAGACTCTTAGGTTTTGAGCCAAGAAGATAAAGTTCAGGTGGCTATTTAAAGACCTGGCAAGCACAATAGCTCAAATTACCATTGTGGAGAACACTCTATGTAACCAAACCCCTTCCTGCAAATCTGGGGAAAATTATATTTCCAATGACAATTGGCACATCCTCCAGCAACTAATACCCTACTCATTCAGTAATTTTCTAGTTCTCCAGTGAAAATCTCCAATTTTTAGTCTTTAAGATGCAAGCAGGAAATGTTTCAGCAGGGAAATTAGAAAAATATGCAGAGGAGTTAAAATGAGTGCTGATTCATGCCATTAGAAAAATGATTCAGCAGGAGGTAAAACTAAATTATAAGAACCCTGAGGTTAGCAAGTTCTCACAGGCTCAGTGCATCAGAATGCTGTCATCTCATCAGGCAGCAAATCATGCCAACAAATTAATTAGCCTTGTCATCCTTACTAATACTCAAAGAACGTCAAGAAAGTCCCCCTCAGCATCTTTGGCAATCTAACTCTTATACAAGTTTAGATTAATTTTTATTCCAAGTATTTCAGCAAATAGAATTCAAGCCACAAGTTAATACCGGTCAGTCATGAAGCTGAACATGGGAGTGAAAGATCATCTGTATTTGAATGATAAGAGTGCATGCTGTGGGAGGTACATAGGTGACTGGGGCTAGTGAGTATTAGGGACAAGAAGAAATTTAGAAGTCATCCAATCCAAGGCCTTTACTTAGCAGACAAATCTCAGGACCAGGAGAGTAAAAGTTCTTTGCCCAGGACACCCAGAAAACTTAGGTTATCTTTCTCCTGGACATTCAACACTCTCCCAATTAAACTGACCCTAAGTATATCACAGAAGACAAAATATTTTTTTCTTTGGGGTTTTTTAGGAGAGTGGGTTTTTTTCAATGTGAAGAAGAAACATATCAGAGAATTCTTCATCTTCATAGAGGCCGAAATAGCAAAATGAAGGTTTTAGTTAAAATGTGGTTAATTTAAGAAAAAAAGAATATATATACATATATATTTAAAATATATATGCATATATAAATATATTTTTATATATATGCTTGAGCATTGTTGAATATTTGGACATGCTTTATATAAAGATTCAGCCAGTTTTCAGGCCTAGAGAAGACATCTTTTATTTTGTTGAAATGATTATTCAATATAAGAGAGAGGTAGGGAAGAGGAAAATATTGCATTTAAAATAAACAAACCAGGGCTTGAATTTGGTTGTGTCCCTTTCTCAACAGCATGCTCTTGAATGCTATCAGAGTTGTTTTAGAAATTAAATGAGCTGACCTTCCAAATGCCTACTTAAGGGCCTGGCAATTCACTGTTTCCTACAAAACAGACTGCAGAGTCATCATGGTGCTCCTTCCAAGTTCTCCTTGCCAGTGCTGCAGGACAAGTGGCATGAAACAACCAGGAGAATCTGCCTGAGGGCTGGATCCCAGGAAAAAGGGCTGTCCACTCACCACAATTTTTGAGGAACTGGTGTTAGATTCAGTGCCGATGAAACCAGGTGAAAGGAAAGCGCTGATCACTATTTCCCAGATCCTCATATTGAGAAAGTAGCTAGATGTAGCAGAAAACAAAAGCAGATCCCAGTGGAAGCCCTCTCACAGCTGCTAACATGAAAAAACAAGAAGGAAAGGTGTGACTGGTCCTTAGGAGAAAAGGAATTATATCCCCGGGAGCTCACTTTTCTAACACATATATCTAAAGACCTGTACCAGTGACTGCTGTTTGGCCTTAGGATGATAGCAGCTACCTAAATCTAAATCTCTTCATACAATATCCTCAAAACACCTAAGGTCAACAAGGAGTGCTACTCCAAGCAGCAAAGGGGTAGGGGATAGAGTGTTAAGAGAACCTAAAAAACAAGGCATAGAGGAGAGAGACAAAGCATAGACAAAACCTACCTTTCTATCCCCTACTCTACAAGAAAGAGAAAAATAACAAATGCAAAGTTCTAGCATACCAGCACAGGCCTGAGATTTGGTAATTGGCAGCATTAGCCCCAGGGAAGTAGCTTGAAAGTGAGTAGGATGGTGGTGGCAGTTTCAGAGAAGCATTGTTCCTGGGAAGGAGACAGAGGCGATGAAGGGGAGGGAAGAAGGAAGAGAGGAAGTTAAAATTTTTGCAGAAATGAAGGAGAACTATAAGTTTCACCAACTTTTCCCTTTCTTTCCCCGATGTCATGTGTGATAGGAAATGCATTTCCCTACACAAGTTGTGAAAAATGCCGAGGAATAGGAAAGATCAAACAAACTATGCACAAAATTCTTGAAAGTAGAAAACAGAAAATGAAAATCTGCTCCCCACAAAAACAAAAAAGGCAGAAGGAAGCACTAACACGGTACGTCAAACTGAATTAAATATTCTCAAATGAGCAGCTTAGAAATATTTTTAAAATTCTTAGAAATTCAAACACTAAGATTAAAAATGTGCAAAACACAGGAAAAAAATGGAATAATCATGCATTAAGATTAGGACAAAAGGAAAAGGAAAAGCAAAAAAATCAACTCAGAAATGGAGACTAAATTACAAAGTCTCCAATGGAATAGAATTTTAAAGTAATAAAGAACATTGAGAAAAGACAGGAAAATAAGAGTAAAAAATGAAATAAAGATTTGAAAATGGATAGGCAGAAAGTGATGAAAATCAAAATGAAAAGAAAATTCGGCATATATAATTGAAATCCCTGAAGAAGAAAAATAAAGCAATGACACAGAAGAAATATTTAAAATTACAATTCAAAAAAAATTTAGAAATGAGAGAAAACTTAAATCTATGTATTACAGGGAAACACCATAAACCTCAGAGAATGCATTCCAAATGATCAACTCTGAGACATATTCTAGAAAATCAATTAGATCTTAAAGACAAGGGAAAAATCCTCTGGCCTCCAGACAAAAGAACAAACAATAAGAAGAAAAATAGATTAGCATAAACTTTCTCAAGAGAAACATACAATGCAGAGCAACATTTTTAAACAACTAAAAACAAATAATAAATAGATAAATAAGAGACAGTGAGAAGCCAAGGACTTTATATTCAGTTTGTTCTGTGGTTTGACTATGGCCCCCCAAAAAACGTGTTGGAAACTTAATCCCCAGTCCAACAGCATTGGGAGGTGGCACACAACAAGAGGTGCTTAAGCTGTGAGGGCTTTTATCTCATGAATGGATTCATGACATTATCTCAGGATTGACTCCCTATCAAAGGACATGTTTAGCCCTCTTTTTTCTCTCACTCACTTTCCCTCCCTTCTTATTCCACCTTCTATCACGGGGTGATCTTGGGATTCCCAGAGTTCAGAACTGTGAGCCAATAAATTTCTGTTCATGACACATTATCCAGTTTCAGGTATTCCGTATTTATAGCAGCACAAAACAGACTAAGACAGCTTGCTTAAAAAAAAAAACTTAAGACACACTAAATTTAATAGAGTTTATTTAAGGAAAGAATAATTCATAAACTGGGCAGCACTGAGAGCCAGAAGAGGCTCAGAGAGCTCAGGTCAGCAACGTGACTAGCAAACCTTTATAGAGCAAACACAAAAACAAAGTGGAGAAATCATGAGCGTGGTCTAATTAGTTGGCTGCCTATGATTGGCTGAAATCTGGTTATTTGTAATTGGCTGAAATCTGAGTATTTGTTATAAAAAATATATACTCCTGTTAGGTTTTGGTTTGCTGGGTAGAAACTCAAAGTACAGTGATAGCTTCAGGCTAATGATCTCCTGCGTATTTATCTGAACAAGCTAAGTGATCTTGAAGTATCAGTGTTGCAGAAACAGTTTTAACCCACAAGTCTTTAGGGAGTATTGTCTGCTCACAAGCCCTTCTGGGAAAATCATCTGAAAAAGAATCTACATCCAAGCAAGAAATGACAGAGGAATCTCTGGCCCAAAAAAATGATGATGAACACTTAATATTCATTTGTATTTCCTAAATCTAAAGTGACTCATTATGGATGAGGACATGGATAGAAGAATAATATGCAAATATTGTATATAAATGAGAGTAAAGAAATTCCATTTAAAACTGGCATGGCCAGCAGAATAATGACCCCCGGAAAGGTGTCTATGACTGAGTCCTGAAACTTCTGGCAATACCAAGTTACACAGTAAAGCAAACATTACAGATGAGGTTAAAGCTACAAGCTGTTGAAGACAAAAATTATCCTTAATGATTCAGACATGCCCCATGTAATGATGTTTGTCTATTTGTTTAATGATGTGGATGAATTCTTTTAGTTAAATCTCTCTCTCCAACAGTATGAAGCCTTGATAGCCTTACTTAGTGGGATCATCCCTGGGGACGCATACAGTCACCCTAAGATGACAGTAGTTTTACCAAGGCTCCCTTTGACTGTTTCTTTCCCTTATCTCTCTGTTAAGCTGTCTGTCCTCTGTTGGTGTCACATCCAGATGTTAGTTCCACTAATTGCCAGCTGATTTCTCTACAGCTTTGGGACATAACTTGTTCCACAATCTGATCCAATTCAATTTAGGCCTCTTTGCAGGAGCAGTTTTTGAGGCTGGTTTTTGAGATATCTTTTTTTCTAATTATAGGAGGGCTTTTCCTAGCTGTCTCTGTCTTTGGTTCTCTTGGTAAACTACCTGGTCTACAATTTAGCTTGCTGTTCTCATTGAGCCACCTGTCTCCTCTTAATTACTTACTACCAAAATTTTTATTACTTTCAAAAGCACTCAGTCTATATCTTTCCCACACTCTATTCCAAATTAAATCAGTTATATTGGGGAGAAATTTGGAACTTTCTCTTCTGTGGTCTGCCCTTTGTACTGTAAAAAACCCTTGTCTTGGAGAAAATAAACCTCCATCTTCTTGACCACAACTGCCCAGAATGGAGCTTTCATTGCACCAAGTTGCATGGGTTAGAAGAGCAGGAGTGAGTCATGGTTCATGTGCCACAGACTCAAATGTTTCTTCGCTTGCTGTGTCTCTTGATGATAATCTCCAAGGCCTTATGTGGTTGGATGTTTTAAAATAATTTTCTCCAGTTATGCTTGTTTTGTTGCGGGGCGGGGGGGGCTGTTCACAAAGCTCCTGACGACACCATTCTAAAACTTGTCTGATATCTATTTCTTCTTGATCGCATCTTTCAAGGAATCCATCCATTTAATCTAACCTAATGATGTTATTGATATAAGTTGTCCATTATATCCCCTCATTCTCTTTTTAATATGAGTTGTGATATCACCTCTCTCATTTCTGATGTTGGTAACTGTGTGTTCTCTAGTTCTAGTTTCCCTAGAGAATTATCAATTGTATTGATTTTTCTCAAAGTACTAGGTTTTAGTTTTAATGATTTTATATAATGTTTACTTGTTTTCTATATTATTGATTTCTTCTCTGATCTTTATTATTACTTTTTTTTTGCCCACTTTAGGTTTTATTATCTCTTTTTTATCTAGATTGCTAAGTTTGGAACAGTGATCATTAGTTTGAGAATTTTCTTCTATTGTAATATAGTTTATGATACTATATTTATAAATACTATGTAGTTTATTCTGTTATATTTATAACATAGTTTTCATACTACAAATTCCACCCTAAACACTGCTTTAATAGCATCTCTCATATTTTCATATGCTGTGTTTTTTTATTTATTCAGTTAAAATATTTCCTAATTTTTATTTTGATTTCTTTTCTAATCCTTGAGTTTTTTGCAAGTGTGTTGTTTTCCAAACTATTAAAAAATAGTTTTAAAAATCTTTCTATTTATTACTGATTTCTTATTTAAATCATTCAAGTTGAGGGAACATATCTTTATACAACTTTAATCTTTTCAAATTTATTTAGTCTTATCATGTAATGCTGAATATATTCTATCTTGTTACATGTCCTATGTACAAACTTGAAACTAATGTGTGTTATGCTGTTGCTGGAGGGAGCACCTTGTAAACGTCAGTTAGGTCAAGTTTGTTGATGGTGTTGCTCCGGGCCACCGCAGCCTTGACCTGTTGGGCTCAGGCGATCCTCCCGCCTCAGCCTTCCAAGTAGCTGGAACTACAGGCGTGCATTACTGTGCCTGGCTAATTTTTTATTTATTGTAGAGACGAGGTCTTGCCAAGTTGCCTGGGAGGGTCTCAAACTCATGAACTCAGGCAATCCACTCGCCTTGGCCTCCCAAAGTGCTGGGATTACAGGCTGAGCCACCAAGCCCGGCTGTAAACTAACCTTTCTTATCCTTTCCTAATATTGTTTTCTTTGAAAGCTACTTTATCTGATTTTACTACAGTCACTTCAATTTTCCTTTATTTAGTGTTGGCTTAGTATATCTTTTCCATCCTTTCACTTTTAATCTCTTTCTGTCTCTAGTTAAAGTGTGTTTCTTTTTAGAAGCACTTTAATCCAGTCTGACAATCTCTGCCATTTAATTAGAGTATTTGAACCATTTATACTTGATGTGAGCAGTGATATAGTTAGGTTTAAGGTTATTTGTTGTTGTTGTTGTTGTTCTATCTGTTCTTTGTTTCTATTTCCTTCTTTTTAGTCTCCTTTTGGATTAATCAAGTATTTTAGGATTCTGTTTCAACTTCCTTATTGGCATATAAGCTATATTTGTTTATTTTGTTATTCCATTGTTTGCTTCATGGTTCATAGTATACATATTTAGTTTAATAGAGTCTACAGTAGATCAGTATGATACCATTTCATGTAAATAAAATAACCTGACAATAGCATAGTTGTATTTCCCATCTTTTGACCTTATACTATTTTATCATACATTTTACTTATAGATATGTTGCATACCTCAAAGTATAGTGTTATTATTTTTACTTAAACAGTTGGTTATCTTTTAACAATATTTAAATAATTTTAAAGTCATATATAATCGCCACTGTAGTTAACATTTCTATTCTTTTTCATTTTTTGTGTGTAGACTCAGGTTTTAATCTGATACCATTTTTCTTTTGCCTAAAGAATTTCTTTTTAATGTAGTGTTGATGATGAATTATTTTATCTTTTTTACATCAGAAAAGTGTTTATTTTGCCTTCATTTTTTAACATTTTTCCTGAGTAAAGGGTTCTAGTTTGACATTTTTTTACTTAAAATTTTCAAGATGTTGCTTTACTGTCTTACTTGAATTATTTTGACAAGAAATTTTATTTTAACTTTATCTTTGTTTTCTTATACATAATATATAGCTTTTCTCTGCCTGCTTTATGAAGGCAAAATAAACACTTTTCTGATGTAAAAAGCTTTCTTTTTATCACTGGTTTTGGATAATTTGATTGTGGTATATCTTGCTATAGTTTTCCTTATGCTTCTTTTGTTTGGGGTTTGTTTAGATTTCTAATGTTTTGAGTTTATAGTTTATATCAAATTTGGAAAACATGCAACCATACGTTCCTCAAAATTTTTTTTTCTGTTCTCCCACTCTCCTTTCCTTCAGAGACTTAATTGCATATATAGGTTGTTTAATGAGGCCTCACAGCTGACCAATGCTCTTTTCATTGACATTTTTTCTCTGTGTTTAATTGTGACGGTTTTTGTTGCAATCTTTTCTTTTTATCAATCTTTTCTTTTCTTTTGCATTGTCTAATCTGCCTTCAATCATATCCATGTATTTCTCATCTTACATATTTTAGTTTTCATCCCTAGAAATTTTAGATTTTTAAAATAACTAGCATTTCTCTATTTAACATTGTGTCCAAACAAAATTCAATTATAATAACTGTTTTAATGTCCTTGTTCTCTGATTCTCCTCATCTGTGTTAGTTTTAGGTTGGTTTTGATTGATTATTTTTCTTCTAATTGGGGTCATGATGCTCTGATTTTTTGTATATCTGGCAATCTTTAATTGAATGTCAGATGTGAATTTTACTTTGTTTGATGCTGGATATTTTTTTATTTCTTTAAAGATTCTTGAGCGTTGTTCTAGAATGCAATTAAGTATTTTGTAAACAGTCTGATCTTTTAGGATCTTGCTATGAAGATTTGATAGACAGGACCAGAAGAGAATCTCATCTAGTGATAATTATTTTCCACTACTGAGTCAAATCTCTTCTGGGTAATCTATTAAATCATCCATTAATTATAAAGTTTTTCAGTTTGACTGTTGAATATGAGCACCTTTTCAGGCCCAGATGAGCACCATTTACTATTCTATTTTGAATTTTTTTCTCTATTTTCTTTCTCATATGTGTTTTAAGGAAGAAGGCCATAGAGGAAAAGTATCATTCCCATTGCATCATATAAGGAGACTATACTATCAACATGATTTATGACCATTAATATTGAACTTGTTTGGCTGGTAGAGGTAGTGTTTATGAGATTTCTCCACTGCAAAGGTTACTTTTCCACTTATCCATGCTATACTCTGGAAAACAAGTCACTATGCAGATCTCACATTTAAAGAATGAAGAATTATGCTGTCCTTTTTTGAGAGCAGAATATCTACATAAATTATTTGGAATTTTTCTGCATGAACAATATGCTTATTTTTTCACATGTATTTATTTGTTCAATAATTTACTAATATCAGTATGAACTCATAGACATGTATTTTCTACTTTTAGTTACAATCTAGTATTACTTTATTTTGCTGCTCAGATTGTTCTGGCTTTGGCCATTGGAAGCTCTATAAATTGGCTCCTGTGTCCCTTTGACATACCCATCATTGTGGATTTTTTGTTTGAGCACTTTCTTATTTTTTGGTACTATAAGATGTTCCAAGCTCATTTCATGTATTTCCTTCTCCAGTTCAAAAGTCAGTTATTTCTCCAAACAGTCCCTGTTTATTTCATTGGGCAAATGTATTAGAAACCAAGATCTGAGTACTAGATATGCTCACTGCTAATGGAGTGTCTGAGATTGTTTCTAGGCCCTCTCAGCTAACAGAACAAGAAACATATATGTGTATAGTAACCCGCATGCACCCATCTATATCTGTATTAAGCTAAACATGAGTTCACACTGATGCCTGCAAATCTAATCAATTTCTGCATGGATTATTTTATCACCCTTCCCTTGCTTATTTATAACCTCTTTCTCCAACAGTGAGAAACCTGGCTCCCACCGTATACCATCCATGTACTTAATGGTTCAGTTTTAGCATACACGCATCCTGGTATCAGAATTGTTCATCTGTACCCCTATATGAAACAACTTTGTCAACTAGAGTATAGTGTTTATGTGTAACTCCTTGTTCCTTTAGTCTTACAGATTCCACTCATTTTCACAGGTACTTAGGGCAATGCCTTTCCCCCTACTACTCTCATTGAAGTTGTTTCGTATGGTTGTAGTACAGTTAGGCTTTCTTCCACATTCTTTTTTCCATGCTGGATCCCCCAGCACCCTGAATGGTAATTTAAAAAATAACTTTAGATCAAGAGAATGACAGAATGAATACTGTATCAAATAGGATAAATGATAAATGCTGGAGAAATTTTCTCAGTATGCAGAAATTTTCTCAGTATGTGAAAAATATGAAAATGGTCAGAAAAGGAAACTATTTCCCAAGATAATAAAACTCAAGTAAATATACATGGCCAACAAAATTTTGGAAAAAAGAATGACAGTAGAAAGTTGCTTTACATATATGTTCACAAATGTAATTATAATAGAGTGGTAAAGATGCAGGGATAGACTGAAAGCTCTTTAAAATAGAGAGCAAGTTCCAGAAACCAATCTAAAAGTACACTGGAATTTAATATAATATAAAAGTGGCACTTAAAATCAACCCCCTCTGATATTCTTTCTGATCCTAAATTTTCACGCCAATCTTACCACACAATTATACTGTCTAAATGCAGCATTGCTGTAATGATCACTGTTCTTAGGAGTTCTGTCATGGGATATCCTGGCCTTGGCCATACAGGCTGTTTTGGTTGATGTTAGAAAGCTAACTCTACTGTATAATTGGTTCTCAAAGGGACCGACCAACTGTCTCAGTCTGTTCCTCATACTAGAACAAAATACCACCGATTGAGTAATTTATAAACCACAGAAATTTACTTTTCATAGCTTTGGGAGCTGGAAATTCTAAGGTCAAGGTACCAGCAAATTTTGTGTCTGGTGAGGACTGATCTCTGCCCCCAAGATGGTGCCTTGTTACTGTGTCCTCCAGAGGGGACAAATGATATGTCCTCATGTGAGAGAAGAGGTGAAATATCAAAAGACCCTAGGGTACTCCTTTCAAACTCTTTATAAGAGCACTAATCCAGTCCTGAGGATGGAACCCTCATGACTTAATCACATTCCAAGAGGCTTTACCTCTTAATATCATCACCTTGGGGTTTCAGTTCCTACATACGAATTTTGAAGGGACACATACTTTTTTTTTTTTTTTGAGTTGGAGTCTCACTCTGTCACCCAGACTGGAGTGCAGTGGCCGCTCCCGGCCACCACAGCCTCGACCTGCTGGGCTCCGGCGATCCTTCCGCCTCAGCCTTCCGAGTAGCTGGAATTACAGGGATGCGCTACCACGCCCGGCTGATTTCTTGATTTATTGTAGAGATGAGGTCTTGGTGCCCAGGCGGATCTCGAACCCGCAGGCTCAGGCAATCCACTCACCTCAGCCTCGCAAAGGTGCGGGATTACAGGCTGAGCCACCGAGCCCAGCGGGACACATACATTTAAACCATAACACCAGCCATCCATATCACTCTGTCCAAAGAGGCTCAGCAAACCTATTTATGGTTATAGCAACAGTAATATGAAAGAGCATTTGGTACAACTGATGGGTCAAACAATAATAAGAATTCACAAGTTCCAGTTAAGAGGAAGCATTTGAGATAAACTCAGAATGTCTGGGTGGGGAAGCATGAAATTGTCTCTGGTGAAAGGGATCTAATCTTGGTCAGCAGTGTCGAGGCCCCAGCACAAACTATTGAAGTTTAAGATCAGGCTTAAGGGGAACTGCACTTCAGGTCAAGAAACCAAGGCAGATACCCACTTACATAAAGTAAATCAACCCAATCTCTGAATACCAGAAATGAAGGAGCAATACTTCAGGTCTCTTATATTGATGCAGGGACTAGAACCAATTAAACCTCTTGGAGGATTAAAAGCCCATAGTTGGCAAGGTTCAAGAGTGCAGGTCTTACGAAATTAATACCTTGACAATGGATTGAGTCAAGAAAGATTCATAAATGGAGAGGATACATGGAGAGAGATGAAAAGCTGCTGCAGAGACTAATATCTTGTGACTTCTTCAACAAATGTGCTCTTAGCATACTTTTACTATTTTTGTAACTCCCCTTGACTGATATGGGTCTGGTGAAATGCTTGTTTCAGCGATAATCTCATAAAAAAAGGGAATGCTGTCTCTTAAGGCAGTGTTTCTCAAAGTAGGAACTTTGCACCCCAAGTAATGATACGTCCTGAACATTGTCCTCATACCCCTGCAGCTATGAGGAAAATATGCCTTCACACGACCTCCTTTTTTTTGGGTCAACACCTGCTCAGTCTTCCCCCACTCCTCACTCCATCCTGGAGTTCGGAAAGGTACTGAAAGGAGAAGACTTGCCAAAATCAAACTTGAAAGAGTCATAGTTTAGCCTTTGGCCAGACCTGCTGTTTTCATGTGAGAGCCAAGAATAAACCTGAATCAGACAAATGCTACCTTCTGAAGCCAAGAACTTTTAAAATCGCAACCAGAGCACAAGTCTAGAAAATACCACTTCTCTTTTGCTGACACATTTCTGTTGATGTCGCATGCTTTGTGTTCACATGGTGTGTGTGTGTGTGTGTGTGTGTGTGTGTGTGTGTGTGTAGGCAAGGAGGGTACTATCTGTAAGAATGAGATTAAATATACTAACCTGTGTCCCATAATCGAGGTTGCCTCTCCCATTCCTTGACATGAATTTCCAGACCAAGCCATTACTATGTTAGTAGTTCTGATTTATTCTATACCTTCATCTCTCTCTGTTTCTTCACTTTTTTTTCCAGTTCTAGTAATGTTCTTTTTTTAATATAATTTCTTTAATGATGTGGGGTACAATTCAGGATTAGGTATACAATTGTTCATTATGCAGGTACCCTTGTTAATGAGTGGTTCTTCACCTTCAAAGATGCCGAAAGCTTATTTGTGGTATAAGTAACTTGCTCACAATCTCACCTCTGTTAAATGTCATGAATGATATTTGAGTATAAGGATGTATGCTCTTGACACTCATGTCCTTTCTACAATGTCTTCATTTAATGCTCAAATATGCAGTTAATTTGGAGCTGTGGGAGAACAATAACTAGAATATAAAACAAAATCAAACACCATCAAGCAAATTCAGAACAATTAACTTCTTCCAGCACCACTTTGTTCATACCCACTAACAGGAAAACAGAAAAGAAAAATAAATAAATTTAAAAGTTTCTTCGACTATGTGTTTGGCTCAACTCCAATTCATCTCTAACCATTTTTAGAACTTGGTGGAGGCCGGAGAAAAAGAGGGTTATTGTTCCATGAATGGAATGCTCAGATTAAGGAAACTGAATCAAAACACTGCTTCTTGACACCTATAATTTAACAATCACAATTTTAAAAAGCATATCATAATCACTGAGAAATGGGAAACTTTAGAAGTTATTCATCTTACAAATCAACAAAAAAAATCACAATTAATAAAATTGATGTACCTTTATAAATTATTTTCACTAATGATTTTTAAACCCATGGCATCCTTAGGAGTCTTTGAAAATCTTCCAGAACCTTGGAAGGGTTGAGGGAGAAAGCAGTGTCAGAAGAAAGCATTGAAAATACTCCCACCTAGTTCTGGTAACTAGGAATAGTTCTAGTAACTAAGATTTTTTTAGGGGGAAAAAATGGTTGCTTACCTTCAAAAGGTTTGAAAACACTTGTGACAGAGAGATAGTCCATCTTCTAGGATCTTTTCTCTTTGGTAAGAGAATCTCAGTCTTAGTAGAAATGGCAATGTACACAGCTCAAAGACTACATTTTCCAGTCACCCTCACAGAGATTAAGTTCCAGCCAATAAGGTGTTAGTGGAAGTATTGCAGGGCACTTGTGAGACGGCTCCTTAAGAAGCTGGGCCACCATTTTGTCCTCTTTTGCTTCCTTTACTCTGTCCTAAACTATGCAGGATCAACCTAATCTACAAGGAATCTTGAAGATAGAACCTATACATGGAGAATGAAGCAACTCAAATCAGGGAGCTTCAGTCCAAGATGACAGGAGCCATCACACCGTATTAGCCCTAAACTGCCTGTTTCCAGATTTTACAAGAGTGAAAAAAATAAAATTCTGTCCTGTTTAACCCAGTGTTCATGCGTATCATTTATAACCAAATACCATTCCTAAACTTAACATATACAGAACCAAGGGTCTTAAAAAAAATGCCTCTCAGGAAGGAGTCAGTGCTAAAAAAAACTTAAACGTATATCTGGTATTCTTTTTGGAACCCCGGTTTGAGTAACTACCCAGTCATCTGGGTGTCCCTAATGGAGAACCTGTGAATATTTACTAAAACACATGCTCATAATTCAAAGTTACTTTTACAGCAAGTAAAGGGAACTTTTACAAGCATCTGTGAAATTAAGCCAAGTCATATAAATTTATTCTCAGAAACAAGTAAAAAATAGTGGGTCGTGAAAAGAAAAGACACACAAATTGAAAC
Source organism: Carlito syrichta (assembly GCF_000164805.1). Lineage (NCBI taxonomy): Eukaryota > Metazoa > Chordata > Mammalia > Primates > Tarsiidae > Carlito > Carlito syrichta. The sequence goes on from NW_007249159.1 coordinate 95,970, forward strand.
AATTGAAAGACGATAGTAAAAAAATACTATTACATTTGGTCAATATATTTTTACTTTTGGACACAATCTTTAAAAGCAATAGATATAAAATGCTATAAAATTAAAATTAGGTATAAAGTTAAAGATCGGTAGGAAAATATATGTCATTGTAGAGTTAAAGGTAGATGGATCTAAATAGTGCACTGCTATGGCAGTATATTTTTACCAAAGATATTTAACTAAGTTTTGATTTTGGTTTTGAAGTGGAGATTTCAGAAGAGAGAGAGAGAGAGAGAGATTCTAATAAATATACTTGACCATGTGTCATGGTGAAATCTATTGCTTTGACTTCACACCAATAAACCCCATAACTCGCCCCCTTTCATTTGTGAAATCAGAGAATTGCATGTGAAATATATGAGAAATAAAGCCAAAACCTTCTTTCTCTCTCAAAAAAAAAGGCCAACTCAGCCCCATGTCTTTTTGTTTTGTTTTGCTTTGATTTTGCAATGAGAGATGGTGTGAAGGGATATTTGTATCTTTAGATCAGGATTTCTCAATCTAGGCACTGGTGACACTTGGACAAGTTCATCCCTTGTCATGGAGGGATGTCCGTGCATTGTAAGATGTTTAGCAGCAAGCAGTATCCCTGGCCTCTGCCTACTAGATGCCAGTAGCAACAACCCCCACACAGTCATAAAAACAAAAAATGTCTCCAGACATTGCCAAAGTCCAAGGGGAGGAACTCCCAGAGGAGGATCACCATTTAGGCTGTGTTCTACTTCATTCAAAGGTGAGAGAGATTGCCTGATGTGAAGCAAGTTGAAAGCAGAAAAAGAATGCAAGTACTTTTGCTAATTTGTAGAATCCTTTCTCTTCAAGGAGTGGTAGAGCAGAGCTGGCTTAGAGAAGCTCACCAGCCACAGGCTTCTCTCACATAAAGGCCCTTGTGTCTCTGCCCATACCCTGATAACTTGGCATTTCTGACAGCAAAGTTGTCCTGGGCACAGGTCTTTATCTACTACTCCTTGTTTCCTTCCCTTTGACCTTGAGGGCACTTTCTGACAGGGGAAGAAATAAGGCCTAAATATTCGCTAGTGGGAACACTGTCGGAGTCTTTCCTGGCCAAGTTGCTTCTAGCTCTAATGAAATAACTTGGAGTCAGAGCAGAAGTGTCTCAACCTTCCCAAAGAGGCCAGTGGCTGTGCTGGACAGTAGATAGGTAACTTCCCTCTGCAGTGCTGCTGCCGAATGCATGTTTGCTAAAATCACCAAGAATATGGGTCCGGATAGTAACTCTAAGCTTACTTACCTCGCTTTCCTTATGCCCAGCTGGAATGCCCCCAGGACTGTAGCACCGAAGAAAATCTATATTGGCACTAAAAACTAGAGCTATGTAGCATCCAAGTGCCAACAACGTTAATGGATTTCTGCAGGAAATAAGAGGCTGGATGGAAGGAAAAGCCAACCCACCTGAGAGTCATCATATCAAGAGAAAAAAAAACACCTAGAGAGGACATGAAAAGCGTCTCTGGGGTCTCTTGGGTTCCTTTGTTTCAGATAATTGCACATGCATCAGTCAGGGTCTGACTTCTTCTCTGGATTATACCTTCATATAGGCAGGGCCATTGTCTTCCCTTTCGTTTTACCCTAGCACCAACATTTTTAGATTGAATAAATGAATGAATCAATAAGAAGAGAGCATTGCTTTCCTGCACGAAGTTGTTTGCCTTTCCTTTTTATTTATAGTGTTTTCACATACTGACTTTTTTATTTTTATGAAATCTAATGTATCCATCTTTCCTACTTTAGGGCCATTTTTAGACGAGCCCCTGCCACCCCAAGAGTACATAAATATTCACCAAAATTTTCTTCCAGTACTTTTATGGTTTCATTTGCAAGATTTAATTCTTAAATCCATCTGGATTTTATTTCTGAAAGAAGTGAAATAGTGCCAGCTATTTTGTTTCAGAGCCAATTTATCCTAAGTTGAAGACTTCAGCTATATCCAGTAGTGTGATGTCATAAAAAAAATAATAGGATTTGAGATCAGAAGACCTGATTTTAAGTTCAGCTTTACTCACTTTGCAAATTTTAGCAAGTCATTTAACCTTTCGAGAATTATCACCCACGTTTATGGGAAGAGAACTCAAGGGAAGAGACAGCTCAGGAATCCTCATGAACAAAATGGCCACCAAAGATTAAGGATAGAAGGGCAGAGAGTGGATTGGTAGCCTAGTGGTTGGTAGCACGGACTTGAGTCAGCCTACCTGGGCATCCATCACTGCGCCGCTCCTTCAGTCATCTATAAAATGGGATAAAAATAGTACCCTTCTTTGTATAGTTTATCATGAAACTTAAATGCATTGATAGATGTAAAGCACTTAGACCAGTGACCGGACCATGGTAATGATAAGTAGTAAATCATAGTTCTCATGGAAAGCGATGGTATTGTTTCAGAGAAGATAACAGAGAAGATCCTCCATTCACACTCCATGAAGAAACTAGGAAAGTATATCATCAAAATATGCTTTAATGTCCTGATTTTCTCCTCAAGCTATTTGGAAATATACAATATATTGTTGTCAACTGAAACAGTCTTAACAAAAGACATAATCAATGTTCAATGTGATGGCTACCCTAATACCCTGATTTGACCATTATGTATTCTATGCATGTATCAAAATATCACATGTACCTTATAATTATGTGCAAATATTAACTGTTAGTGAAAATAATATTTTGAATGTGCTGCTAAATTAGCTGACAAAAAAAGTAAAAGAAATCAAGTAGAAACATCAGTTGACTGACCATATGACCAAAGTGACTCTCTACCAGATCTAATTTCCTTTTGTTCTTGCAAATTTATTGTCTGTGGTCTATTCCCAACATGGGAGGAGTACTCACTAATGTTTCTCCGTTTTGAGGGAGTAATTTTATTAAACTCAGTAAAATACTGCCTTGAAGTTCCTTTCACATGGACAGATTTTAATAACATAAGTGGATATGAATATCTCTGGAAGGGAACTGATAAAAGTGTCACATACTCTAAGAACGTGGGGATGGCAGAGAACAGCTACTTCATGTGTCCAGTCATAATGAATCTTTTCATTACCATTCTTAGTCCCTAAAATGCAGGGGGAACGGGGGCGGGAAGTGTGGGTTTTAACTACATTGTGTCAGAAAATAATAAATTCGAAACCAATGTTTTCACCTCTTTTCTTTCCTAGTGTTTCCCTGGGCTGTAGGCTCTGAAATGACCCAGCTTCACATCAGGCCAGGCAGGGCCGGGCCAAGACATGTAACGTTCAGAAACTGATTTCAGTGGTGAATGGAGCTGTATATCTCTTTCACTGAGTTCATATCAAGGGATTTATTACTTGTGCTGAATCTAACTTACTTGAAATTGCTTATCATTTCACAGTTTGCTACATAATGAGATGACATTAGTCACTCAACTAAGGATAAAATAAGTCTGGTTTATTGTTTTGGGATATCTCTTTCCTTTTTGGATTTTTAATGCTGGAAAAATAAATGTTTTGATTTTCTGACACATTCACTTTTACAGCAGAAACATTATCAGCTGCCAAGCTCCCACAGAGAATCCAAATGCTCATTTGACATCGATGATTGTAAATACAGTTTAGCAATTTTGTTTATTAAGCCATAAGACAAATGTATGATTTTTCTCATGAGCAATTTTTCTGTAATAGGTTGAATCAGAGAAGCAGCGGTGATTGGAAACTTGAAAATTAATAGACTTTTTTCCCACTTATACTTCGCGTTGGGGGAGCCTTTATCCTCAACCCCTGCCCCATCAGCGAGTTGGATGAGTGGGGTTGGAGGTGGGAGTGTGGACAGGTGTAGGCTGGGTATATTCTCTATGACCATGTTCAAAAGAAGCAGCTGGGGCTCCCCTTGTCTAACTCAGGAATCCCCTTGTCTAATTCTCTTTTGTTCAGTGATTACCCTTCAGGCCAGCACAGTGCATCTACCTGTGGTGAAATGACAAGAGGCGTCCCGCTGGCCCTCACTCCTCTGACTGTCCAGCCAACGTCTCTGGTCCTTCCGTTCCAACCTCTGGGTGGATAATTCCTGTTGACCCTCTGCCTCCCAGTGGGGGACAGTTATCTGAAATTGAGACTGGAGTGAAATGCCCCATTGGCACCCAGGTTCAAGCCATATTCTCCAATATAGGTTTATCAACAGCAAAACTCGAGTTGTGACTCCCATTTGCCATTTTGTGTTTCTTCTGTACACATGGGAAGCCAGCAAGAGAAAGCCGCAAAGAACTGGGACTCCTGCTCTCGTGGCATAACATGATCAGGGTTTGCTTGGTCAAGGGCTTCAGGCCACAGTGCAGGATCTTCATGCTTTATGTCAGCAGCAGCAGTGAAGTCTCAGGTTCCCGCTTTTCCACAGAAAAGAGCACTGCTCTGATCCAATCAATTTTCAGTTACTCCTTGACATTCGTTATCCAAACCAGCAGAAAGTTAAATAGTATATTATTTTAATTTCTATTTAAAACTGAGATAGGAATCAGATTCTGTGCAAGGAATGCGTACCCAAAACAGGAGGAACAAAAACAAAATCGCTTACTAATTTATGTCCACGTATAAAGAAAGAAATTAATTAAGACATTTCCTTTTCTTTCATAGCTATTCTCTCTAGAGTTTTCTTTTTCAGTTTTCTGACAAACTAAGTTCTCTGATGAGATATTGGTGCTTTTTAATTTTAGATAAGGAAATGAGTCATGTCTTTTTGGAAAACACCTTCATGCCATGCATTAATCCATTTCAGAATTTCAGATGACCCTGCTGGCATCTTCTGACAACTGTCCACTGGCTGGTCAAAGGTTGGTAGACCGCATGATGTCTCATCCTGTAAGTTGCCATGTGCCTGCCACAAACGCACTCAATAGACTGAGGTCGGTCCTGGCAAGACTTATTATTTTTATTATTTTTCAATTGCACTATTCATTTTATTGGGAGCAGGAACTATTTACATTTTGACAGTTGTATTAGTTTCCTGGGGCTGCCATAAATAATTACCACAAACTTGGTGGCTTAAAACAACCAAAATTTATTGTCTCACAGTTCTGGAAGCCAGAAGTCTAAAGTCAAGGTGTCGGCAGGGCCACCCTCTCTCTGAAGTTTCTAGACAAGAATCCTTCCTGGCCTCTTCCAACTTCTGGTGACTCCAGGCATTTCCTGGTCTATGGCTGCATGACTTCAGTCTCTGTCTCCATTTCCACATGGTCTTCTCCTTTGTGTGTTTTCACCTTCTCTTGTTTTATAAGGTCACTTGTCATTGGATTTAAGGCCCACCCTTCTCAGGGATGATCTCATCTCGATATTCATAATTGCATCTGCAAAGACTACCTTTCCAAATAAAGGCCACATTAATGGGCTCTGGTGGACATATCTTTTGGTGGGCCACCATTCAACTCCAAGAATAGGATGTGGAAATCTTAGCTAGCTGGTCTTATATTTCTGAGGAGTTTTAATGATTTAAAGCCCCTCAGAGATGACTGCCTGCTTTAAGCTTTCCAGCTGGCCCCATCCCAAATTTGGCTCTTGGAGAAGGAAAAGAGGTAGAAGTCGTGCACTGATTCAAGAAAGACACATTAGAAAGAAGAGGTTCTAGAATAGTATTCTGTACATTCCCCTGCCAGAACCCCACTGGTGAGTGTTCATTCAATGCCTTAAGAAACCAAACTTACTAATATAACTCCCTGCGTTCTCCTCCCCAGACAAAACCACCATCCTGCTTACACCCAAACATCCACCTTGCCTGCATTTGCTCCTAAGAATTGACCAAAAGACTGACATTCCTCATATTAAATTCATGACCTCCAACAACAAATGGACATTAAAAATTTACCAGCAATCCTACCCCATCTTCCCAATAAGCCTATTCTTCACACTCAAGGATCATGACTTTCTGCCTTCTCGACTGCCCTGAAGCATCCAATGAGTCCAACGCTCAACACTATTAGCTGATGACCTTGTATCACATTTCACTGATAAAAATGAAAGTCTCCTATCCTCAAATTTAGAATCAGCTGTCTATATCCATAATCTCTGTGTTCCCAATTGTTGCAAAGGTTACGCCTTCTCCTGCTGGGCACTCCTTATGGGTAGCTTCTTGTCAACCTTCTGAAGGATCTCACTCCCCCAGTTAGTCCTTCTCCTCTCCATTAGCATCCCTTCCTCCATAGCTTATTCCCACCGGGATCCAAGGATGCTCTACTCAATCCAGTGTCTTATGAATAAATTCTCCCTTGGCCTCAAAATCCCCTCTAATTTTTCTCCACTTTCTTTTTTGGCAGTTCCTGCTAATTTTTCAACTCACTTTTCTTGGACTTCAATTCCCATATCTTTGTGGAACTACCCTTGCTTAAGTCTCAAAACCCTTTTATGTTGTCAATTTTATTGATCACCTCAGTGTTCTTAGCTTCCTTGACTTATATTTTAATCATTTCCTTGTCCTTTGCAGATTAATATAAATTAGTCAAGAGTATATCCCTGTTTTAGTAATAACATATTCCTATGTTAGTATAAAATCCGTATCATACAAAATGGTCACTGAATTTCTAAAATCCACCAGGGTGATGAATAATTATTTCTAAAGTTGACGGGATCTTTGTTTTCTGTAAAGGTGATTGAAGCATGACTTTTTTTTTTTTTTTGAGTTGGAGTCTCACTGTCGCCCAGACTGGAGTGCAGTGGCCGCTCCCGGCCACTGACCTGCTGGGCTCCGGCGATCCTTCCGCCTCAGCCTTCCAAGTAGCCAAAATTATAGGCATGAGCTACCACGCCCGGCTGATTTTTTGATTTATTGTAGAGATGAGGTCTCGCTGCCCAGGCAGGTCTCGAACCCGCGGACTCAGGCAATCCCCTCATCTCAGCCTCCCAAAGGCGCGGGATTACAGGCTGAGCCAATGAGCCCAGCTGAAGCATGACTTTTTGTGCAAATTAGATTGTTATTTCTTTGGAGCAAGAGGGTCTGAATATATCTCTAAGGATGCACATTTGTTGGGCCCCTTATAGTTTTCAGCAAAATTTCATATTCATCATCTTATTTGATCCTTATTAATAGCCCTATACAATGCTGATACTTGTCAACTTTTCACATACAGAAAGAATGAGGACCATAGAGTCTAAATGACTCACCTAACTCCTTCAAGCTGGTACTCAACATAAGCCCATAGCCATCACCCCAATGGTATCAACCTTGGCTACATATTAGAATCAATTTGGGAGCTTTGAAAAACCTCAATGCCAGGATACACGCCACAACATTTAAATAAGAGTTTCTGAGATTTAGAACAAGCCATCAGAATCCTTTAAATGTTCCTTGTAATTTTAGTGCAGCTAGGGTGGAGAGCCAGTACACTGACCCATCCTTTCTAGAACACTGTCATCTCTCATATTCAACCTCCTCTTCTGTCACCTTTACAAAGGTGTTGATTGCACTTTATGGGAGAAGAGGGACCTCTTGGGTCAAGTTTCTTGCAAACACAAATGTCAGCCTTTTATAAGGAAAATAAAAGGACGAAGGAAGAATCACATTCGGTGTAGATATATAATTTTCTCTCGGGTCTCTGATGGAAGTTACTGCAACTGGATCAATCAGAAAATAAGAGATGTAAAAAAGGTGTGCCATATGACTGGCAGGAAGTACCAAAACATTTGCATCTACTCCATAGGTTTTCACATATTATATGACTATTCATATTCAAATTGCCTTCAAATATTAGCTAGATATCATATTCCTACTCTTTCTAAAGTAATTACAAATGTGGCTCTGATAATATGAATTCCCCGTTTCTTTTTAGCAGCTAGGGATGACATTAGAATGGTTTGAGGAGAGCCCAAGTATCTTAAAAATCTGTCCTAGAAATGTATCTTACATATGTAAGGTCTGAGAACTACTGGTTGTAAAAGAATTTTTACATTTCTCTGCTTGGCTCTGAGGGCTGACTTGGAAAATGGTAATTATTCTGCTGTGTCAATGAAATGGCTCTGCTTTTAAGCATGCACTGGGGAGAAGCAATGTTGGTAAAATGTAAGCCAGTAGCACACTGCAGCTCTCGAACTGTTAAGAGAGGATTTTCCTTGCAGTGTTGGGCTACAGATGAAAATTAAGTAAAATAAATATTTTCAGAATGCAAGTATATTTCAAAATTGATAGCAATATTATTGAAACAAGAAAAATATTTAAAATAATGTTTTTTGCATCTGTTCTTAAGAATATGAGATTGCACTGTAGTTCCGTGCTTTGGGAGGCTGAGGTGAGTGGATTACCTGAGCCTGTGGGTTCGAGACTCGCCTGGGCAACTTGGTGAGACCTCATCTCTACAATAAATCAAAAAAATTAGTCGAGTGTGGTAGCACACACCTGTAGTTCCAGCTCCTTGGAAGGCTGAAGCGGAAGGAATCCCGGAGCCCAGCAGGTCGAGGCTGCAGTGGCCGGGAGCGGTCACTGCATTCCAGTCTGGGTGACAGAGTGAGACTCCAACTCAAAAAAAAAAAAAAAAAAGAATATGAGATCACATTACATTGTTACATGATACTATGAGACCATTTTCTCAGTTTGCCATATGTAAAAATGGGAATAGTCTTCTGAAATTTACACAAAGCCTGGAAAGTTTGCATCTTAATTTTCTCAGCACCTAAGGACCAGAATGAAATCGAATTTTTGTTATTACGGAATGAGTTTCCATGACTATATTTTAAGTGAAACACATTTAACTATGATTATTTAGGTGACTGATTATAAGAGAGCTATTGGACACTAATGCTTTGACCATTCATTGCCAAGGATTACATGGAAAAAGCAGACAGTTATTTCTAGAATATCATTATCATTGGATGAACGCCGACTCAAGAACATGCCTTTTCTGTTGTTATTGCATAAAGTCCACATTCTTCACTCTGATTTCTAAGAAGCCATATCTACTCATCTTGTTTCTTCCTGTTTCCCAGCATGCATGCTATTTCCTGCCTGTAACCCCACCCATTCCTTCATCCTGATCCCAGACCCTTGTCTTTGTTCATGCTGTTTTCTCAACTGGATCACTGTCTCGCTCCTTTATCCCAGGAAGAACACAATCACTCTTCAAGTTACCATTTAGAGCATGTGCCCTTTATGAAACTTATTCCAGGTGCTCAGGATGACAGTGGCCTTGCCATTATCTTAGCGTCTACTACACTCACAGCACCACAATGGCTATGTGTTCTCCTGGCCCTTCTGCAGTGTGCTCCCTCATGCAGGACCCTTGCTCTAAAGTGCAAAGGAGAGTATACACAGATGTCCAACATTAAGAGCCCAAACCCCACAGTATATATGATTGACGCCCTGTTGCCCATGTAAAGGCAGGGGTCATTGAAACCTAGAGGCAATTGTGATAACTAATTGTATGTGTCAACTTGAGTGAGCAACAGGGCACCCAGACATTTGGTTGAGTGCTAGTCTGGGTGTGGCTGTGAGGATATTTCTGAATGAGAATAGCATTCAAATCTGCAGACTGAGTACAGAAAGTGATCCTTCCTAATGGGGGCAGACCTCATCCAAGGAGGATTAAGAAGGAACTCCTCCTACCTGACTGTTGTTAAGACATCAGTCTTCTCCTGCCTTTGAACTCAGAGTTAAACTGGAGCTTACACCATCAACTCTCCAGGTTCTCCAGCTTGCTTACTGCAGTCCTTGAAACTTCTCAGCCTCCGTAGCTATATGAACTAATTTCTTAAAATAAATCACACACACACACACACACACACACACACACACACACACACACACACACACTTCCCTCCTATTGGTTCTATTTCTCTGGAGAATCCAGAGTAGCACAGCAATATAGATTATGGCCAAACAATGCTGCTTTCACCATCTCAAAGTAGAAGGAGTCCCTGAAGCAGCTTTTCAAATGTCTGTGATATGCTGGGGTGGTTACCTAACCTCTTTGTGCATCTGTTTAATCATCAGAAAAACATAAATTGAATTTAATGTTCTCTGAGTAATAATTCTATGCCTCTGATTTTCTTCTTACTCAACAGATGGACTTTGGCCCTTTGACTTAGCACCATGTCAGCATCATTAAATTTAACTGAACAGTCTGCTCATATGCATTTCCCTAAGGAACATTATCCATGTATAAATGGCATGTCTGCATTTCAGCTGAGGTGAGAATGATGGCCTACTAGGGACTGGGAGGAGGAAGTCCAGGCTATTCCTCCCTCGATACATAATCCTTTTGTGATTCAGTAGCAGCCAGAGTGTGAGGAACCAGTGCTGCTTGACGCTGTTTTCTTTCCAAACCTGAGGTGACACCGGGCAGACAGACACCTTCTGCTCCTGTTGGCATGGCAGCCTGTGAAGGCTGCCATGATCTGGAGAGAGGAAGAACCACAGCCTCCCCCAGCGATGTTGCAGTCACTCAAGGATATTTCATTACTGAAATGACTGGGGTGAACAAGGAGACAGCTCACAAATTCCTAGGAACTACATTTGTCCCTTTTGCCATCTCATTTTACCCTCTGCCCACTGGGTTTAGGTTATAAATAGATTAGGGCAGAGGTGTTCAACTCCAACAGAATGTTAGATCACTTCAGGAGCCTTTTATTTATTTATTTACTGACGTATTTATTGAGCCAGTGTCTTGCTCTGTTGTCCAGTTGAACATTAGATCATTTCAGAAGCTTTTATTTATTTTTCTGTTTGTTTATTTATTTATTTACTTACTTATTGAATCAGGGTCTCACTGTGTTGTCCAGGCTGGAGTGTAATGACGCCATCCCAGCTCACCACAGCCTCAACCTGCTACCTCAGCCTCCCATGTAGGTGCAACTGCAGGTGCATGCCACAACAGCTGGCTATCTTAAAAATTTTTTTGTGCAAACAAGGTCTTGCTCTGTTGCCCAGACTGGTTTTGAACCCCTGGGCTCAAGCAATCCTCCCACCTGGGTCTCTCAAAGTGATGAGATTACAGGTGTGGGCCATCGTTCCAGATCTTTTCTCTTTCATTTTTTAGTAGCAGTTTTATTGACATACAATTCATATACAACGCAATTTCCCCCCACTTAAATATCCAATTCAATAAATATGGTATCTCCACAGAATTGCACAACCATCACCACTATCCTTTAAAAAATACTTCCATAATTTTAGAAAGAAACAAATACCCTTTAGCCATCACTCACTACCTTCTCTGTCACCACCCTCCATCCTAACCCCAAGCAACAACTAATATACTTTCTGTCTCTATAGATTTGCCTCTTCTGGATATTTCATATAAATGGAATCATAAATCGTATGGTCCTTTATGACTGGTTCTTTCACTCAGCACAATTTTCCAAGGTATATCTATGTTGTGGCATATGTATCACCGCTTCATTTTTATGGCTGAGTAATATTCCATTGTATGGATATGCCACTTTGGTTTTTCCATCAATCAATTGTTGGACACTTGAGGCACTTCTGTCTTTTTGGTTATTATGAATAATGCTTTTATGAACATTCCTGGGCAATTTTTTTTGCATAAATACCTGCTTTCACGTTTCTGGGTACACACCTACAAGTAGAGTTGCTGGATCAAACGATAACACTGTTTAATTTTTTCAGAAACTGCCAGACTGTTTTGCTAAGTGGCTATACAATTTTACATTCCTACCAGCAGTATGTGAGAATTCTGATTTCTTGGCATCCTCACCAAAACTTATCTGACTTTTTCATTCTGGCTACCCTAGTGGGTGTGAAGTTTATTGTTGTGGTTTTTGCTTGCAATTCCCTCATGGGAACAACAATAAGAAGAAACATCAGCAGGAAGTGAAAAAAAAAATGAGAGCTCAAGCATGACTACCTACCACTGTAAGAAACAGAATGATTTACTTTCAGAATGAACCCTGAAACATGATTAAATACCTTTGCTGAGTCACTTCCTGCTTCTTCATTCTCTTTTTCATGGGCTTTCACTTTGGTGGGCTTTTATGTTCAAATTTCGGAGAGAACCAATCAAAATGATATCCTGTAAACCAATCAGCAAATAGGACAAGTAAATGAAGGGATTTTTGTAACAGCTCTAAATCAACCAACAAATAGGACATGCAGATGAACTAATTACGTGTCCCAATCAACATGTGCCATGTAGGCAACATCCAGGAAAGCATTGTCTCTGGAAAGCCCAGCCCATGGGAGAACAGGGGAGGGACTTGCATTCTAGGTTACAAATATGCTAAATGTAACAGCACCAGCCCACCAGACACCCGATCTCGCAAGACCACCATTAAAGTCTGGCTTCTGCTGCACTCCATGTCTCTGTGTTCATCCTTTGACCTGGGACAGGTGAGCTCAATTCTCACGCCGCAAAAGCGCAAATGGAAACGATTACAGACTAGAACACTTTTGTGAAAACTCCAAAACTTGGGAATGAGACTGATACTCCTGGGCGGATCACAGAATCAAATAAAAATGGCAAGAGAAAGTAATGAGTAACAGTCTTACTTTAAACATGCTGGCATTCCCCTCTCCCAAATTGGCATGGTATCCTGCAGAGAGAAGTCTCCAGAAATTTATGGTTTCTATAGTGAGAAAAGAGAACCGAAGGCAGACATCCAGCTTTCCTAGCATTCTGGGACACTTCTCAGAAAGCCCACTTCAGCCTCACATCACAGGGAACACAGGGGGTAACTGCATCGCTAGACTATTTAGGGGCAGGTAGAAACAAAGGAAGCAGCAGCGCTCACAGTGACCAATACAAGGATCTTGGTGGCAGCTCTGTGTTCCTGCCAGTGGTGGTGCCTGATGACAGGTAGTGACCGACAGCATAGCCCTCTGCAAAGACAATTTGATCACTCCCAGAAGTAGTGGACATTTCTTTTTTTTTTCTTTTCGAGTTGGAGTCTCACTCCATCACCCTGACTGGAGTGCAGTGGCACGCTCACAGCCATCCCATCGTCCACCTGCTGGGCTCTGGCCTTCTGCCTCAGCCTTCCAAGTAGCCAGAACTACAGGTGCATGCTACCACACCCAGATAACTTTTTTATTTATTGTAGAGATGAGGTCTTGCCAAGGTGCCCAGGCTGCTCTCAAACTCGAGGGCTCAAGCAATCACTTCACCTCAGTCTCCCAAAGTGCTGGCATTACAGGCTTGAGCCACCATTCCTGGCCAGTGGACATTCCTACCTGGCTTGAATCCCTAGATGGCTAGGCTCACACTCTGGCCTAAGGCCTTGCCCAAGGAGGAAGCAAATTTTGGCAAAGAGCAGGAGTTGATTCTTCCACACTCAGGAGTTCAAGTACTGCTCTCACATAGCCTCAAAGCCCACCACAAGAGTCCATCCAGGAGGAAATGCCCACACCGTTCATTTCAGCAATAAATGTCTACCTCAAACGAGAACAATCTCAAAAAACCTAGCATTACACTTCAAGAAGCTAGAACAAGACAAACTAAATTCAAAGTTAGTAGAAGGAAAGAAATGATAAAGATCAGAGCATAAATAAATGAAAGAGACTAGAATAACAGCAGAAAAAAACAATAAAACCAAAGAGTTGGTTTTTTAAAAAGATAAATAAAATTGGCAAACCCTTAGCTATACTGAGTATGAAAAATAAAAATAAGTAAATAATAAAAAGTCAGAAATGAAAGAGGTGCCTTAGAATTCATACCAGAGAAACATAAAGGGTCATAAGAGATTACTATGAAGCAACTATATACCAACAAATTGGATAGCCTCGAATAAATAGATAAACTCCTAGAAACATATTCCTAGCCTACCAAGACTGAGTCTTGAAGACATAGAAAATCTCAAAAGAGCAGTAACAAGTAGAAAAATTAAATTTGTGTTAAAATATCTCCCATCAAATAAAAGCCCAGGACCTGATGCTTCACTGTCTAGTTCTACCAAACATTTAAAGAAAAACTAATACCAATCCTTCTCAAACTCTTCCAAAAAAATCAAACTTTTTATGAGGCTATAATCTCCCTGGTAACAAAGCCAGATAAGAATATTGCAAGAAAGGAAAATTATAGGCTAATATCCTGGATGAACACAGATGCAAAAATACTCGATGAAATACTAGCAAACTGAATTCAATAGGGCATTAAAATAATCATTCACCATGATCAGGTGGGATTTATCCAAAAGATGACTTAGCATATGCCTTTCTATCAATGTGATAGGGGACCACAGTAACAGGGTGAAGGACAAAAGCCATATGATTATCTACATTTCCCTGATGGTTTATGATGTTATTTGTCTTTCCATGTGCTTGTGGGTCATTTACTTGTTTTCGCTGGAGAAACAACTATTCAGATACTTTTCCATTTTCTAATTGGATTCTGTGGGTTGTTTTTTTTTTTTTTACTGAAATGTGAATGTTCTTTATGTGTTCTATTTACAAGTCCCTTATTAGATATATGAATTGCAAGTACTTTCCCCTATTCTGTGGATTGAGGACCCTTTTGGTAATGCTATTTATGCCTCGTACCTACCCCCAGAGATGCAGATTTGTTTGATCTGCTACCTGAGTCCATATTTTTTCATTGTGCAGTAGTCAGGTAGAAAACGACAGAGTTAGAATATCTACCACCCTGGGGTCCCAGAATCAACTACTTAAGACTCTAGCATGAGGACCAGCCCACTAGGATTTTGTTGATTTTGTTTTGGGATTTTGTTGCCCTTTGCTACCCCAGAGTTTGATCAAGGCCAGGTTTGCCCAAACAGATTTCTCTAACTTTCAAACTAAGTAGAGGAGGCTAGGAGGATCTTACCTTTACCTCACTGTGAGTTCCTTATGCAAAATCTATAATGACCCCTAATTCCCACCCAAAACCCTGTATCTTTTTGAGAAAAATAAAACTTGTCAAGACACAGAGAGAAAGGCAAAAGTACAGGGTCTTTCTATACCCTTTCTCAGTCAATAAGTATTGTCTTATTCACCCAGAAAAGATAAATCTTTGCCATACTAAAAAATATGCTTCAAGGTGACATGTCATCATCTGTAGACACAAGCATAGCTGCAGATCTTAAATGGCAGGTTTCCTTGCTTAAAGCATAGATGATAGTAGATAAATGATAGATTAGATGGATAGATGATAGATTAGATAGATAGACAGACAGGCAGACAGATAGAAAGAAATATAGATGATAGCTTATAGATAGGTAGACAGATAGGTAGATATCCTGTACCCTTCTACACAAGCTTTTGGTTTCCACCACCATTTCCACTGTTTTTCAGGAGGGTGCTAATTGTTATGTGGACATGGCCAGTCTTCAACTTTTGCTTCATAAGCTACTTCAGCAACCTTCTCTCCCTCCCACTGACTTTAAATGTCGGTAGCACCCTTTTCAGTCACGTTAACGACCCAAAATGTCCCATGCAGGTCCAATTCATTTTTTTATTGTGGCCAAAAATACATAACACGAAAGCTACTCTTCACCTATGCTTTTAAAACACTATAATTCCCAAATCAATGTTTTCAACCAGAAAAGCAGTGTCCCCTAAACCCCCTCACCTAAATTTCTAACTGCCTGTACCATGGACCAGTGCACGTGTAAATCCCACAGGCAATGAAACTCAACATGTTTCAAGGACATTCATCTTCTCTCCCTCCAAATCTGCTACTCCTTTTGAATTCCTTATTCAAGACATGTTCCAACGTCCACCTCATCACCTTAGACTCCAAATCCCTCTCCGTGCTCCCCTCCAACTTAATCACCATGTTCTGTTGACTCTACTTTCCATAAGTTTCTTGACTTCATCTTTTCAAGCCCCTGCTTACTAACTTTTACCTGAGGGAGCATTACAATGGTCTTCCAATTGGTTTTCTGCCATCAGGGGCTTTATTAGCCAAACCAGAGTGATATTTCTGAAAGGAAAATCTGATCAGATCCTTTTACCAGCCTGTCGAAGGCTCTGCCCAGTTGGTGGGTAGAGAACCCCTGGATTTAATGGAGGGGTTCCAGAAGGTTTATGTCATTCACGACAATAATGATGTCTATTCTTTTCTAGTTTTATCCATCAGTTAATAGAATAGATTAAAAAAATTAATGAGCCAATACATAAGACAATGATTTTATATATATTTCCCCTTAAAAAGGAATACTTTAGCTTCCAAGTTTATATCTAGTGGACAGGCATGCTGTGGCCAGTGAATTTCAAAGTAAACAAGTTCATGTCTCACTCATTTGTGACTCAACTGAACCCGGTAGCCATGATGATTTTTTAATGGCTTTTAGTTTTAGTCTCAGAGTTTTCTTTTGTATCCATAATGGATCACTCGCTAAAGAAAGCATAAAGAATAGAATGTCAAAATTTAAGTAATGAGGAGACTAAAAATAACAATTCTGCAACCTTATCTCAAGTTGATATTAACCAGATCTGTAACTTGCACATTTTTTTTTCTTGAGTCGGAGTCTCACTCTGTCATCCAGGCTGGAGTGCAGTGGCACACTCACAGCTACCACAGTCTTGACCTGTTGGGTTTAGGCAATCCTCAACCTTCCAAATAGCTGGAATTACAAGTACATACCACCAGGCTCAGCTAATTTTTTAATTTATTGTAGAGACAAGGTCTCATCAAGTTGCCCAGGTTGGTCTCGAACCTCTGGGCTTAAGGCAATCCTCTCATCTCCACCTCCCAAAGTGCTGGGATTACAAGTGTGAGCCACTGTGCCCAACCTACCTGTATAAATTCTTATGCAGCAGATCAATATATAAAAATTACTTTTCAAAAAAAATAAGAAACATAATAATGAATATTTCTAAGTTGACTATTTATGTACTGGATGTGAAGAATAACATCACGTTATTTAAGAAAATAGGTTTAACAAAATAGCCTAAAATCTTCTCTTATCTCATCATATATCAACATAAAAATTTAAAAATTGCTTTTTTAAAGCATGAGATATTTTTGTCACTTTTCAGTCCTGTAATAAGTAATTGCATTTCAATCTACATGTCAGCATACATTCCATTCTCAAACCAAAAATAACTTAGTCATTTCTAATTTATTTGCCAAGAATGTATACTTTCTTGACATAGTTAATATAAAATAAATGAAATCGTGAAAATCATTGTAAATGGAGAAAAGGTTTTATTTTTAATAAGACTAGCATTAAAATCGTAATTTGAAAGAGCTTTACAAGTGTAGAAGAGACTATGACCAGCTGAGTAACATGCTTTTGAGAGATGAAGGAAGTTAAGCTGAGAATCTACCCACTTCTGTGGCTTTCTTGGAGACCCATAGAAAATGTCGGGCTAGCCGGGCTCTGTGGCTCAGCCTGTAATCCCGCACCTTTGGGAGGCTGAGGTGAGTGGATTGCCTGAGCCCACGGGTTCGAGACCCGCCTGGGCAGCAAGACCTCATCTCTACAATAAATCAAAAAGTCAGCCGGGCACATGCCTGTAATTCTGGCTACTTGGAAGGCTGAGGCGGAAGGATCGCCGGAGCCCAGCAGGTCGAGGCTGCGGTCCACTGCACTCCAGTCTGGGTGACAGAGTGAGACTCCAACTCAAAAAAAAAAAGAAAAGAAAACATCAGGCTATTTTAGGCAATGCTATTAAGTGCTGAAATCCCCTGGTCATTGATTATTCATTCAACAAATATCTTGAGCACTTGTCATGTTTCAGACTCTCAGATACACAAGTGGTCCTTACCCTCATAAGGTGTATAAAAGGGTACTTTTTGTTTTTGAGACAAGTTCTCATTCTGTCTTCCAGGCTGCAGTGCAGTTGTGTAATCACAACCCGCTGTAGTCTCAAACTCCTGGGTTCAAGCAATCCTCCTGCCTCAGTCTCCCAAGTATCTGGGACTACAAGCTTGTACCACCATGCCTGGCTTTTTTTTTTTTTTTAAGAGACAGGGTCTCGCTGTGTTGTCCAGGCTGGTCTTGAACTCCTGGACTCAAGCAATCCCCCCACCTCAGCCTCCCAAAATTCTGGGATTACAGGCATGAACTACCACGCTCTGCCATGAAGTGCAAATTTAGAAGGAGGAAGCAAAAATAAAGTTAGTAAAAAGCAACAAACTATGATAAATACTAGTAAAGAGATGCTTTCAGCTGCTTGAGAAGAGGACATTTAAACTGAGACCTGCAGAGTAAGAAGCAATGACCAGACAGGAAACCTTGTGCATTAGTAACCCTGAGGGAAGATAAGCTTGCAGGATTGATGGAACCTGAAGTCGGTTCCAGTGATGGAGCTTAAGAAACCATGAGTCGAGGAAATCGCCTAAATGAGGTTAGGATGGTAAGAAAGGGCCCATGGAAAGTCATGGTGAGAGATTTAAATTTTTATATATATATAGAATAAAACGGAAAAAAGTGTTTTAGGCAAGTGACTAACATGATTTATTTTACATTTTAAAAATATCAGTCATTAGAGAGTTTTACTTCTGTGTAGAGGAGTAAGAGCCTAACAAACCATGCTCCTGCAAATCATAGCATAAACGCTGGTCAAGGCTTAGTGCGGTGGCTCATGCCAGTAATCTCAGCACTTTGGGAGGCCGAGGTGGGAGGATTGCTTGAGGCTGGAAGTTTTAGACCTTCCTGGGCAACACCGGGAGACCTCAGCTCTACAAAATAGGTAGATGATAGACAGAGATAAATAGATAGACAGATGATAGATAGATGGGTAGATAGATCGATATGATGGTGGTGATAGATAGATAAATGGTAATAGATAGAAGATAGATAGACAGACAGACAGATGAATAAAAATAAACCGGTCAAAATAGAAAAGTCAGCCAACCCCTTGAGTCTCTGGGGACTAAACGATGACTTGCTGACTTAGGGCCCCACATGATCCTGCTTCATTTCGCTGCCCCCTGTGCTCATTCTTCTCCAGCCACACCACACACACCCCAGGCACTTTCTGTCCTGCCCACCTAGGGCCCTCGTCACTCAATACATGCTTGGCCAACTCACATCCTTGGCTCACCTGCACCATCGGACATATATTAGCAGCCTTCCATCTCTCCACCCTGCCCAGAATGTCTCAATCCTTTACCTTGCTTTGTTTTTCTACACAGTACCTATCATCATCGGATACGCTATATTTTATCTGTTTGTTTGTCCGTCGTCTCTCCTGTCCACACACACATCCTAGAATGTGAACTTCTTCAAAGCAGAGACATCCCCAGTACCTAGAACAGAATCTGGAACAAAGCAACAGAGAAAATTGTAGGGTGAATGAACGCATACATACAAACAAGTTCCATTCTAAGAACATGCTCTTAGTCTAATTTGTTTGTAAGTCCAACAAAGTTAGCCTAGGTACCCAACTCACATAATCAGCTATACGGTACTGTACTGTATTCGGTTTATAATAATTTTCACACAAATAATACATTAAAAAAACAGTAAATGACACAAAAGCACAACCACTCATAGAGGATGTATGCACGTGACAATGTACGCCAGACACATGGACTAACTTACATGACTGGACATGTAAACGTGTGCTTGCATCTTTGAAAGTTTGCAACTCAAAGGCTTGTTTGTAGGGGACTTACTGCATTCTGAAAAGCAAATGAGGAATTTCCCTTGCCATCTGATAACAGAAGGGCTTTCTGGACATTGTGAGGTCCATGGGCAAAGAAAAAATGGCTGGCCCAGGGCCCCACACATATGGGATGCTAGGCCGCTGGTCTCACTGACCAGGCTGACTGTGTGTGATGTTAGTGTGAACCACAGAACCCTGGAGGGCCCCGATGGCAAGAGCCTTGTGATTTTCTCATGCACATCCTCCAGATGAGATCATTAAGACTCAATATGTGAAAGACCTGCTGAATTCATGTAGCAACTAGAGAAGAAAAGGAACTTTCTGATTCCTGGTCCAAATCTCTCCACATATACCAGTATTCCCCCACCCACCTGCTATGGACTGAACAGTGGCCTCCCAAAATTCTTGTCTGGGCCTTAACACCCAATGTGGCTGTACTTGGAAGTCACAAAGTACAGTTGTGACTCATAAAGAGGCAGTTTAGGTTAAATGAGGTTATAAGAGTCTGATACAGTAATAGAACTAGTATCCTTATAAGAAGAGATGTCAGCAAGCTTTCTCTCTCTCTCTCTCTCTCTCTCTCTCTCTCTCTCTCCCATATGAGGACACAGTGAGAAGACATCATTTACAAACCAGTCAAAGAGGCTTCATCAGGAAGCAAATTCTACCGTAACCTTGATCTTGGAATTGTAGCCTCCAAAACTGTGAGAAATAAGTATCTGCTGTTTGAGGCAACCCATCTGTGGCATGTTGTTATGGCACCAGGTTGACCGTCTCACTGCACTGCCCCTTATCAACGGAGTCAAGCCGCTCACCTGCGTGATCAGGTGGGTGTCTCGATCACTGAAAGGGAAATAAGAAGTAAAACTGGAAAATGGGTCATAAGTGATGTCTTTCTTGTGGCTAGCCGTCTTTCGTTAGCCAACATTCTCAGACACAGCTTTCATAGGTGACTTGTTCAACTAATTCAGTGGCTTAGTTTTGATTTTTATAACAGCTATCGGGACCGTATGTATGTGAACATTTCAGGAGAGATTTAAACAGTAGTCCCTTGCTGTCTCGTTCTTTGGACACAAGCTGAAGATAAAGGTGGAGACGGCTGGAGCAGCCAGGGAAAGATAGACTGTTATTCTCATTTTCAGACTATTGGCTTCCCTGGGGAATTTATCTAGTGTGAGACCAGTGAAGCATGGATTTCACTTGTAATGCTACAGACCCAGGCATATTAACTCAATTATTTCATTAAATGAATTACAGAGAATTTCTCTTATCTGGTGCTCTAATATTATCTTTTTAGTCCCTAAACTGTAAAAAAGAAAATTGAAGACTCAATTCTTATTTTAGGAGAACCCCTGCCAGCAAAAATATTGATATTTAAAGCCTGGATTTGGAAGTAGGGTAGTGGGATAGATGGCATTAGAATTCAATTCAATGCCCCTAGTGATTATGAAATGTAAATGATATGCAAAGCACTGGTGAGGCTGTGGAAAATAGACAAAAACCCAAGTCCAACTCTGTGCTGCCTACTTAGAGATATGTACGAAGCTCACAGAAAGCATTCAGAAGTAATCTGAAGACCAGCCAAGAGGATAGGATGTGTACAAACATCGAATTGCTACTTAAATGGCTACAAAGATGGCCCAATCCTACTTAAATGGCTATAAAGATTATGAAAAGGAGGGATAAATATCAGTACACAGTACTGCATTTCAAGGAAAGATTACACACATGCAAGCGCGCACGCATGCATGTGCGTGCACGCGTGCGCGCGCACACACACACACACACACACACACACACACACTATTCAAGAAGCATTAAAGCATTCACAATATGACTTAAAAATAGTGAAGAGAGGAATTGAATGAAAAGAAAGAACAATCTACCACCATGCTGTTTCCCCAGAAAGTAAGTGGAAAAGAATCCAGCACTCAAATCTTGTAATGTAGAGGAGGAAGGATGGGGTGCTGATGGCCCCGGGGTAGTGTGAAGGAAGCTGGGTATGAGCGGTGGAATATTTCTACGCTACCAGCACCTGTGAGAAGCTGCCCTGGGCTGCAGCCACACAGAAGGAACGCAAGAAGAACGAGTCAGGAGACTGCTTCCTTGGGGATTCACTCCCTGCTGAGATGCTCTCCAGCCTCAGACCAGACTTTCATGACTTGCCATGCAGCGGGGCAAGACGCTGGACAGCCCAGCAGTGCCCTGAGGTAAACCACAGAAAAGCAGAGCTGTCTTGTCATTCTCCAACTAGGCTGACAGGTTCAGAAAGAGACAAGAGCCATCCATTCTTAAACAAAGCACGTCCCCCAAAAAACATAAAATCCCAGCTCCATAAGCCAACCCTAGGCAAACTTGGATCTCCCTCCCTTGGGGAGAATAAACAGAAAGCCAGTGAAAGCACCGTATTTCATATCAAGAAGAACAAATGCCATCTCCTGAAATCTAGTTATTATCAGAAACAGGGGCATTTTAAAGAAATTGTGTAATCTTTGTTCTGAGTTTCAAAAGGGCACTGCAGGTATAAGATTAGAGCAGGCATTCATAAAAAAGTAAGTTATTTGAGGCCGGGAAAGAAAATGGTGATGAAAACTACAATTTCTAAATTAAAAGCTTCCATGTGATATTGAATACTGAGTAGACAGACATTACAGAAAATCTTATCAGTGAAGTAGAAGATAAACTTGAGAAATTCTCTAAGTATATGGAAGAAATGAGAAAAATGAATATGGTATAAACAAGAATAAACAAAATATATTTAATACTAGTCCCAGGAGTAAAGAACAGAATAGAACAACAATAATAATGTTCTTAAAACTCCAGAAGAACATTTTTTTTCTAAGCCCAAGTAAGACTTAAATCCATAGGCTAAATGACCTATAATCTACAAGGTCAAGATCAAAGAAATTGTAGCAATTAAAGAGAGAGAGAGAGAAAAAAAAGCAAGTCCAAATAAAATGTCCAAAAGGCATTCAAATGGAAAAAACAATCACCTTTAAAAGAAGGAAAATCAGACTGACATCAAATTTTCTTGCAACATGCAACACTGTAAGATAATGGGGAAACATCTACAGAGTTTTGAGATAAAATATTGTGACTCTAGAATTCTGTGCTCCATTTAAGTGTATGCTTAAGAATAACAGAAAAACACTTTCAGATCTACAAGGCACTGGAAAGTGTATTATCTCTCTGTTTATTTATCCTAAACTAGAAAAAGCTTTTCAGAATTCTATTGCAGAAATTGAATGACATGGAAGTCATTCATGGGACTATAGCAGTATAAAAACATACAGTAAGACATAAAACCATATTATGTACTGATTGAATTAAATCACAAAAATCAATACAAATATAAAAACTATTTCAAAGAGATGATTCATATTATAAAGGTAATAACATGGGTCTAAAAATCTCATATAACATCAATAAAATTTGGAAAGCAGAAAGAAGGATAATAGAGCAGTAATGATAAAAATAAAATATGAAAATGTCTTATTTCATGGTTTATGTATTGGGAAGTCAATTAATATTGTTTCAAGTTTCCTTTGAGCTTAGAAAAAATAGATTCAAATATAATTTTTTAATGCTTACAGGCAACCAATAGTAGAATTAAAATCATATAATTTCTAAATCACTGCAGAATAAATAAAAGATACAAATAACTCAAATGTATATAGAAAAAGTCAGAGAAGAAATGAAAAACACACAAAAGGATTAATATCATAAGCATAAACTAAAATGGCAACTATAAGCCCAAACATATAAGTAATGACAACAAATGTAAATGAGTAAATTCTTTTCTACCAAATGACAAAGAACATCAAATTATTTCATAAAATAATAATGTGCTGTTTGTAAGAGATGAATACAAAAGAGATGAAAGCATTAAAAAATTTTAAAATGACCAAGCTATAGCAAACAAAATGAAAAATGCAAACAATGAAACTATCAATTAAAATGAAAAGAAATCCCAAACCAACAACATTATATAGGAAAAGTCATTTTATAGTGGCAAAATGGATAATCCAAAATTTAAATATTGCTATCGCAAACTTTTCTCTGTATCAAAATGCATAATGCAAATCCTGCTAGATACAAATATAAACCAAAACAAATGAATAGTAGTAGAATAACTTCAATTATACATCCTCCATCCGGGGCAGATCTATACGAAAAATACAAGCGATATGAAAAATACCCTTAATAAGATTGATTGGATAGATATGATAACACTTTACCATTTGAGCATAAATATCTTCTTCTGAAGCTTGCAAAAATATTTTTATCATAGCCATAACAAAAATCAAAATAGACATGGAAGAGTAGAAATTTTACAGGCAACAGTCTCTTGACTACAATGCAATAAAATTAAACTTAATAAACACACACACACACACACACACACACACACACACACACACACACACACACACACACACACATTCTCAGATTCCTTGGCAGTGTTCTAAATAGTTCTGGGATCAAAAGAAAGATCAATATCACCATCACAGACTAGTCCGATGATAACGAGGATGAAAACACTGCATATATCAACAGTTGTGGGATGCCTCTAGAGTTATGCTCAAATGTGTTCTTCCAAACTTTCCAAGAACAAATTATTCCATGTAGAAAGCAGGCCCCAACCTTTTTGGCATCAGGGACTGGTTTCATGGAAGACAATTTTTCCATGGACCGGGGTGATGGTTTCAGGATGATTCAAGCACATTATCGTCATTGTGCACTTTACGTCTATTATTATTACATTGTAATATACTGGGAGGGGGTGCCAAAAATGTACACAGATTTTAAGAGATGTTATCTATGTATTACTTTTCGAAGTTGAATTGAACTACGGTAGCAGTGTGTAAGTGCAGAAGTCAAACGTGACTTGAAGTTATCTTTTGCTATCAGTATGTATTGAATATTACAATTTTAATGCAATGTTTTCCTTTCTTAAAATGTGTACACTTTTGGGGGCACCCTCTGTATAATGGAAGATATAGCATCACCACCTCAGCTCACCTCAGATCATCAGGCATGAGATTTTCATAAGCAGGGCAAAACCTAGATCCCTCCCAGACACCATTCACAATGGGATTCATGCTATCATGAGAATCTAATGCTGCTGCTGATTTGATAAGGAGGCAGACCTCAGGTGGTAAAATAAGAGTGACGGGGAACGGCTGTAAATACAGATGAAGATTTGCTCACCTGCCCCTGTCCACTTCCTGCTATGTGGTCCAGTTCCTTAGAGGCCAGAGACCCATATGGGTCCATGGTCCCGGGGGGTGGGGGGAGTTGGGGACCCCTGTACTGGAGTATAACAAAGAATAGAAAACTTCCTAATTTGTTTTACTCTGATATCCAATCCTGAAAATGAAAGAAGTCTACAGAAAATATGATAAAATCCAGCAATCATTCAAAAGAATATTAGGCCATAGGCAAGGAAGTCACTTCTGAAGAATATAAGGCTGACTTAATGTTAGGAAATTGACGGACACAAATTGCATCAATAAAACAAAAGAGAAAACTCATATGGTTATCTCATTAGAAGCCAAAATGATAATAGGTAATACTCAACATCTGTTCTTAAAACAAACTTTAAATAAAGAAGCATAGTGGTCTTCATTAACATAATAAAGAATATTTATCTCAAACCGACAACCAATATCATATAGGTGTACTGAGATATGCTTGGCATTTTAAAAAAAAGAAATATGTTCTCACTCATAAGCAGACCCCGAACAATTATCATAAAATTATAAGAAAGAGATTGGCAGTAGTGGGAAACTGCCAGGGGAGTGGGGAGGGGCACATGTCATCAATAAGGGTACCTGGTCTCAAACCAGGTGAAATGGGGACCAAAGTGAGGCTCAAACCTGTACAATGACCATTTGCATACCTAACTCTGAATTGTATCCCACATCTTTAAAATAAAATTTTTTAAAAAGAGAAACAAAAATAGCATTTTAAAGGGTGCAATTTATAATACTATAAATTTATATTTTATGTATTCTTGTATATACTTTATACTAATAGATACACTATGCATGACTATAAATATAATTATACTGAGTTAAAGGCTCCAAACTACATACACTTATTTTATAGGCACTTTAGGAATTCTCAAGGTTTAATATTGCCTGTATTTCATGTTTCCTGTGTGTCCAACTTTAGCATTTAAAGTCCCCCACCTCCATCACAGGAGACTTTGCTTGCATTTACTCTCAGTAATCCATGTGTTACGTTTCACTGATTTTCCAGAAACCTCTCCACCATGGCTCAGCTCATAGTAGCAGCAAACCTTTACAGTCACATCTAATGCAGTAGGATGCAGAAAACTTCATCAATGTAGAGTATTACAAACATATGCCTCATGGTGTTCTTTGATTCTATTTCTTTTATTTATGTATGTATCTATTCATTTATGTATTAGTTGGAGTCTCATTCTGTCACCCAGACTGCAGGGCAGTGGCATGCTCATGGCCATCTCAACCTCCTTCCATCTCAACCTCCCAAGTAGCCGGAATCACAGGTGCACACTACCAGGCCTGGCTAATTTTTGATTTATCGTAGAGATGAGGTCTTGCCGAGTTGCTCGGGCTGGTCTCAAACCCGTGAGTTCAGGCAATCCACTCTCCTCGGCCTCCCAAAGTGTTGGGATGACAGGCTGAGCCACCAAGCCCGGCCTTTGATTCTATTTCAAGGGAAGTAGATGCCGTAGATTTCTTTTCAACAATGATTAAGAATAGACTAGATTATTACCTTAACTAACAGCTTATTGTTTGCATTATGAAAAGCAGGTAATGGGGACCAAAAGTTGTCCCTAACTTTACCTGTACAATGACCACTTGCATACCTACATCTTTAAAATAAAATAAATTTTAAAAAAAGAAAAGCAGTTAAATACTGTTAAAGAACAACTTGGCAAAATAAAATGTATGAAAATATGAGATTCTGAAAGAATCTGTTGAAGATTCGCCCTGTCCCTTTCAGTAGGCATAATGTCTAGAACAAGTGACAGAAATTATTGCTGAAATAGCAAAACAAGTTGGAGACTTAAACTTTCTGGAGTCACCAAACCATCGGATCACCTTCAAACTCATGTTTAAAATTTTTGGTTGATTCTTGAAGTTGACATATAATACATTTATATGAATACATTTAATGTACTGCATACACTTATGGAGTACACAGTGGTTTCCATACACACAAGGCACAGTAATCAGATCAGGGTAATTAGTCCATCCATCATCTCAAGCATTTAACATATTTGTGTGTTGGAAACATTCAATATTCTCTCTTCTAGTTATTTGAAACTATGTAATATAGCGTTGTTAACTATAGTTTCCCTATAGTGCTATAGAATACTAGAACCTATTCTTCCTATCTGGCTAGGAGGAATTTGTATCCCTTAATAAGTCTCTCCCTATCTCCTTCCTCCTTACCCTTCCAGCCTCCAGAATGCTCTGTTGGACTCTTTTACTTCTGTGAGATCAGTAAGTCTAGCTTCCACCTGTGACTGAGAATGTGTGCTCTTTAATTTGTGCTGGCTTGTTTCACTTAACATAATGTCCCTCAGGTTCATCCACGTTGCTGTGAATGACAAGATTTCATTCCTTCTTATGGCTGAATGGTATTCCACATATTTCCTTTATCTGTTCATCTGCTGGTGGACAACTAGGTGGATTCCATATCTGGGTTATTGCAAATAGTGCAGCAATAGAAAAATGGGGTTATGTCAAATTAGAAAACTTCTGTCAACAAAGGAAACAATCAACAGAATGAAATGACAGCCTACAGTAGGGGATAAAATATTTGCAGACTATTCATCCAACAGCGGATTAATACTCAGAATATATAAGGTACCTCAAACATCTCAAACATTTTTGCAGGCTCCATCAGCAAAAAATACAAATCATCTGATTTGTACATGGGCAAATGATCTGAACAGATATTTCTCAAAAGAAGGCATATAAATGGACAGCAAATATATTTTCAAATGCTTAACATATGTAACCGTCAGGGAAATGCGGATCAAAACTGCAATGAACTATCATTTCATCCCAGTTAGAATGGCTATTATCAAAAAGATCAAAAATAACAAAAGCTCGTGAGGATACAGATAAAAAGGAAGTTTTACACGTTGTTGGGGGGAATGCAAAGTGGTATGACCACTATGGAGACCAGTATGGAGTTTCCTCAAACGACCACAAGCAGACCCACCATACCAGCCAACGATCCCGCTACTGGGTATTTATCCAAGAGAAGAGAAATCAGTCCAAGCAGTATCTGCTGGCTGGTGTTTTGATTTTTTATTTTTTTTGAGTCGGAGTCTCACTCTGTCGCCCAGCCTGGAGGGCAGCGGCCGCTCCGGGCCACCGCAGCCTCGACCTGCCGGGCTCCGGCGATCCTTCCACCTCGGCCTGCCGAGTAGCCGGAATTACAGGCACGCGCTCCCACGCCCGGCTGATTTTTTGATTGATTGTAGAGATGAGGTCTCGCTGCCCAGGCGGGTCTCGAACCCGCGGGCCCAGGCCATCCACCCACCTCAGCCTCCCAAGGCGCGGGCTGACAGGCTGAGCCACCGAGCCCGGCCTGGTCGATTTTTCACAAAGTTCCTCTGTAAGAGGTAACTGATAAATAGCAATAATTGTACACCCAATTCCCTATGCCTAGCCAGAGGAGCCAGAGCAGAGGTGAACCACCCTTCTAGAAGGAACAGAATCCATGAGCAGAATATCAAAGACCAAAAGTGTCCAGGAGCCAGTCCAGCGGGAAGAGAGAACAAGGTGAGTCAGCTGGGGGCAAGGAGGTAATGAAGATGAGACAAATAATGAAAAACAGATGCGTGAGACTTCACACTGCATGATTCCAACTACATGGCATTCTGAAAAGGGCAAAACTATGGAGACAGTAACAAGTCAGTGGTAGCCAAGGAATGGGGCAGGTGGGGAGAGAATTATGACTAGGGGGAGTACTGGGGGACTCTGGGGCAGTGAAGCTACTCTGTATGATACTACAAAGGTAGATACGTGTCTTTAGATCCTTGTCAAAAATTAATTCTTAGCCGGGCTCGGTGGCTCAGCCTGTAATCCCGCGCCTTTGGGAGGTTGAGGTGAGTGGATTGCCTGAGCCCGCGGGTTCGAGACCCGCCTGGCCAACTTGGGGAGACCTCATCTCTACAATAAATCAAAAAATCAGCCGGGCGTGGTAGCGCATGCCTGTAGTTCCAGCTACTCGGAAGGCTGAGGCGGAAGGATCGCCCCAGCAGGTCGAGGCTGCAGTGGCCGGGAGCGGCCACTGCACTCCAGTCTGGGCGACTGAGTGAGACTCCAACTCAAAAAAAAAAAAATTAATTCTTGAGGAATCTACTCCCATGATCCAAGCACCTCCCTTCAGATCCCACCTCCAACACTGGGGTCAAGTTGCAACCTAAGATTTGAGGGATCAAATATCCAAACCATAGCATAGTCACTGTAATGATTAGATTAGATGACATAGGTAAAGCTTTTAGCAGACTGAGTATTCCAGTAAGAAACAACTCCAAATTCCCAGTGGCTTAAAACAGCAAAAGTTGATTTTTTTTTTTTTTTTTACTCACACTGGAAATCCATCAAGAGTTGATTGATAGCTGTGCTCCAGATCATCTTCAATCGGGTACTCAGGCTGTCTGGAGCTTCACCTGTCATCATGGCAGAGGGGAGGAACTTTGCAAGTCTCACATCTGAAGTTTCTATCTGAAATGTCTCATGGCTATGCCTAACTTCAAGTGACAAGGAAGTACTGTCATATCACATGGACAAACAGAGGCAAATAGCACAACCAACTATCACAAATGTCTATCACAGTGCCTGGCTTCTAGGGGTTTTCCATAATAAATGTATGTATATAACATCATACATTTCTACTTGTAAGATGCAATAAAAACGAGAGTGAAATGCATTGCCATTTGAACAGCAATGACTTTAGATTTGGGTGTCCAACCTTTTGGCTAACCTGGGCCACATCAAGAGGAGTTGTTTTGGGCCGCACATAAATTATATAATATAGTTAGTGTATGTATCTAATAAGACTTCATTTTATATATTTTTATTATAAAGTTTAGAAAAATAAGAACAATATAAAAGTAGTGGGGAATTTGGCTTTGCTTTTGTAAAACTAATCTATCAGTATCTGGTTTGATGGAAGTGGTCGCAATTATTGGTGAGTTCTCATGGTGCTTGTCAGAAATATTTGTTTGAATTTTGCTGTTCATGTGCTTCATAATTGAAAACGGCTACTCATAAGTGTATGTGCCTTCAAAAAGTGATGTCATGAATCATGCGTGATTGTGAATTTCAAAAACAGAACTATACATGGGGCACGAAGAAAATGGATGCTAAAGAACATATGATGCTAAAAGGTTTTGTGGGGCCACATTGCAAGTTGTCATGGGCTGCATGCAGCCCACGGGCCAAGGTTTGGATATGTCTGGTTTAGATTATCAGATTATCAATGGTCTTTTCCTGATTCTATATTTGCTGTATAGTTAACTAGTTCTATAATAGTGCAGCTATATTATTTTTAATAAAGATAAATAAGAATACTATTGATTACTATTTATGTTCAGCTGTTTTCATCAATTTTTTACAGGAATAATCAGATTTTAAAATCATTCTCAATTACACATCCATAAAGAAGAACAAAATCATGAACTTCACAAGCAACCTAGATGGACTTAGAGTCTCTAATCCTGAGTGATCTTTCACAGAAACAAAGAACTGAGTGCCACATGTTCTCACTCATAAGTGGACCTTGAACAATTATCGTAATAGTATAAGAAAAGGATTGACAGTAGCGGGAGACTGCCAGGAGGGGATGGGGAAGCAGGATTGGCAGTAGTGATAGTCTCCTGGGGAAGGAGGGCACACCTTGTCAACAAGGGTACCTGCATAACGAACATTTGTTTACTTAGCCCTGAATTGTACCCCGCATATTTAAAATAAAAAAAAGTAAACAAAAAGAAAACCATTTGCAATTTACCAAGAGCAAATAAGTATTTTAATAAAAACCTTGTTGTTTTAACTTTAAAAAAGTATTCTTTCCTCTCTTTCTATTAACTACAACTCTGGGTACTCAGTAGTTAATGAAAAAATATACAAATTGCAGGGAAACAAAGAATGTAAACACCCCACGGATAGCTGGGATTCAAGATTCCAATGCTCAATCAACAGCAAATGCCAAACTTGCAAGCTATACAGCAAATAGCATTGCTGTAAGATGCCACAAATGAGACTCCTGTATAAGAAGAAGCCTCATTTCAAAATGCTTGATAAAAGTTTGAAGTCCCCAGATATCTCATTTTACTCATGTTCAATAAAATAAAATAAAAGCTCATTATGGTCTTTGGTTAAAATATCCTCAAGAAGCATGTTAAAAATTATAGCTTTTGTAATGGAAAAAGGTAACTGGATGTTTTTAAGAATTCCCCTGGGACTGAAGAAAGTCTAAGCTTGTATCTAATAAAATAGAAACTCCTTTAAATGATATTGCAGATTTAATGCCCTCCATTAAATGTCTTCCCATTCAGCAAAGAAGACATTTTCTTTTTGTCCCTGTGTGCAGTTATCAGCTGCTAACCCTGCACCCAGCCTGACTCCCTGACGAATTGTGACCCCAGAGTCTGGGGACAGGAGCTTGCTGCTTTGAGTCACAGTTGTCTGAGCCAGGGATGTCAGTTTTGTTCTGTTTTGTTTCTTACTGAAAACAGAGTTATTGGAAAGGGACTTTGAGTTAAATGGTGCTTATAAACCAATCTAATGCAGCATAATATTGCACCTCTGCTAAAGAAGAAGATGCAGGACTAATAGCTTATATGGCATCAAAGCTTTATTTTCTTCAGTCAGTTAATGCCGTGAAAACATGATGGAGATTGATTTTTATTAAAAGAGAATTTTAAAGCGTAAACACTAAATGAAATGGGTGGACCTTAATTGGTTCAAACAAACCTACAACTGGGGAAATACTCAGACTACAGACTGGGTTTTAAGCAATGTCAAATCATTATAATTAATTTTATTCTCTGTGATAATAATATTGCAGTTACGTAGAGAAATGTCCTTATTTTAGAGAGACATTCTAAAGTATTTAGAGGTGGAGAATGTCAAGACATTTTTTTTCATTGAGCAAGATATAGATAAAGCAAAAGTAGTAAAATATTGCTATCGAATATAGAAGATTATGATAACATTTTGTCTACTTTTCTCTATGCTTAAAATTTTTCATAACAATTTTTTATCTTTCGTTTCATTAAATTCTTATCAAAATTAAATTTAGTACTTCATTTAAAATTATAAATGTTAAATTATTTACTTAAGGTCATTTGTTTAAAATGGTTATTAATATTGCTTTAAATTAAAATGTTTCCAGTTAAAAATTTAAATTTTCTAGCAATGGGAACATTAGAAGGCATGAGAATACATCGATGATATCAGAGCTGGGAATGATATCAGAGAACATTTTATTCCAATGCCCTCGCTTTGGAGAGGTAGAAATTGCTGGCTCGAGCAATTGGCAAGTTACCTAAGGCTACATAATTGGTTGGTGACAGAGCTCAAAAGAGAAATCAAATCTCCTGACTCTTAGAGGCACAACTTCCACAGTTGCATTCTGATTCCCAGCTTCTGCCCTGTCCATAGGTTGCCTGCAACTGCGCCAACATGGCTGCCTCTCCAGAGCCCCCAACTCCATGCCATCTCTTGTCACCTGAAGCACCGTGACCACAGTCATGCCACAGCTGTAGAATGACCGGAGTTTCAGTCACACACCCCGGCACCCAATCCCACCTCAGACTCTGACAGCCCCCACTAGCAATTCAGCAGTGAAAAAAAGAAAAACTAGCTCTGTGCTCTCTTCCTTCCAATACTGGGACTTCTTCCATCTTGGACTCTTTTGGTTCTACCCGAGTCAAGAAAAGGTTATTGTCATTTTTAATAAAGCAGATTTCCTTCAAAAATGCTTCAGTTACGGGAGATAATTAATTGGGCTCTATTTTTACTTCTCTCATATCATGATTCTGCCTTTTTTTTAAGGATATGAATCTTTGAAATGTGTTAGCAATGAGAAAAAAATCACATGGATTAAATGTATGTTGTTTTCTCAG
The DNA here is from genome assembly GCF_000164805.1 of Carlito syrichta. Classification (NCBI taxonomy): domain Eukaryota; kingdom Metazoa; phylum Chordata; class Mammalia; order Primates; family Tarsiidae; genus Carlito; species Carlito syrichta. The sequence continues at coordinate 128,602 of NW_007249159.1, forward strand.
CAGGAAGGCCCCACAAGCATTTGTACAGGTTATTAAATTACAAAGCACCTAAAATGGCAAAAACAAAATTGTTTACACGGTTTATATTGATAAGAAAATTTAAAGTTATAGATTCAATTGTCATTTCTCATGCTAGATTTAGGTATGATCTTCCTTTCTTTTTTAAAATTTAATTCTGGGAGATGCTTCTATTTTATTCATTTGTCAATTCATTTATTGTATATATTTAAGATCTACAACATGCTGCTTGGATATACATAGATATTCAGAGTGGAATGATTGCTACAGGCAAGCAAATCAACATTGCATCATCTCACCTGGTTATCTTTTCTTGGTGTGGTAACCATGCAAATTTCCAATATAATATACAGTATTATGAACTAGAGTCATGTTGTATATTAGATCTCTAGACTTATGCATCCCAAGTAACTAAAACTTTGCATACTTTGACCTCCATCGCCCCATTACACTTTTATAGTGATAATTGCTGAAGGTAGAATAGTTGAAAAATGATACAAAATATCTCATTCATAGAGAGAGGGAGAGGGAATAAAACTAAAACATTACTTTTTATTTACTATGACTTTGAAACTTTCATCAGCCTACATTGTCTTTTGGTGAGGAATTTTAGCTTCTCAGTCTCTGTTGAGGATTAGTTTCAGCTGTGGGATTTTTGCTGCTTTCTGGTTATGTTTAGTGCCTGTCTCCAGACATATGAAGCCCAACAGGCAGCAAATAATATAGGAAAGAGTAAATCCCTCCCAGACTCAGAGTTCATCAACAATGTGCATGAGTGCTGCTCTGGCTGGCTTTCTGAGGTGACGGATCTGAACTCCGTCTCCCTGCCCTTTTCTGCTCTGGCTGCCACCTGGGACTTTTCCCCTCAGCTGTTAGAATTTGTGCCAGCTTCAAAACTCCCTTCCATCTCCCAGACTTCTCCTGGTCCTAAAGCCTCCTGAAAACTCTGTTCCATAGCTCCTTGCATTCCAACATAAAATAGAAAACTTTATGCTTGAAAATAATACCCCTCAAAATTCTAAAACTGAAAAATATAATAATCAAAATTAATACTTAATTAGCTTAGAATTTGTGCATTGTTTTACTATTGTTTTAGTGATTATCCTGGCAATTCACTGATTTAAGCAAATATGTGTGAGAGGATAAACACAGCTGGCAGAGAATTAGTAAACTAGCATATAGGACAGACAATTGTATCAAGAAAAAAGTATTCAGCAACAAAAAGGCAAAAAAGAAGAGGATAGATATGTGGGAAATTCAGTGACAAGGTCTAACACATGGTTGATTGGAGTCCCAAAAGGAAAAAGAGAAAATGCTATAGGTACAATAGTTGAAGAGATAATGACCGAGAATCTTTCAGAACAAATGACAGACACCAATCTACAGATGTAAGAAGTTCAGTAAATTCCAAGTAGGGTATAAATAAAAGTAAATTAAAAATGAAGTCCACACTTAGATACATCATAGTCAAATTGCAGATAACCAAAGATAAAGAGAAGAACTTAAAAGAAACTAGGGGTAGAAGAATGGATTTTGTTCAAAGGAGTGCCAGACTGAGGTCCACCTCTCAGTAGCTATATCAGAAATCAGAACACAGTTGAATATTACCTTTAAAATACTGAAGCAATAAAACTGCCAACCTAGAACTCTATGCTGCATTGGAAATATCCTTCAGGAATGAAGATGAACTAAAGATGTTTTCAAATAAACAAAAATTAGAGTATTTTCTCCCAGGAAATGCATACTAAAAGAAATCTTAGGATGTTCTTCAGCAAAAATAAAGTAATCTCAAATAAAAAGTTGAAGATGTAGAAATGATGGCAAAAAGTATGCATATAAGGATAAGCCTAAATGAGAATTGATGGAAGAGCAATAATAATAATATCTAGTTTGCATATATATATTTGAAATAAATAGCAACAATAACATAACATGTAAGAGAATTCAAAGAAAGTCAAAGTATTCTAGGATCCTTTTATTGTTTCATAGTGGAGTAAAATGGTCAATTAATGAGACTTTGATGGATAAAGTATACATGATGAATTGTTAAAGCGACTTATAAAATAATGGTTAAAAACGACCTAATTTCCAAACTATTAGAGGAAATAAATGGAATAATAAAATACTCAAATTCAAAATAAGGCAAAAGAAAAAGAAACAGAGAACCAGTAGGGCAAATGGAAAACACGTGCCAAGATAAGAAATTTAAACCCACATTTATTGATAATTACATTAGACATAAATGTGCAAAATACTTCAGTTAAAAGCTGAGAATTGTCAGGCTAGATCAAAACAGCAACAGACCAGCCTGGACAATATAGTGAGACTTCATCTCTACAAAAAAATTAGCCAGGGGTGGTGGTGCACATCTGTAGCCCAGCTACGCAGGAGTCTGAGGAGGACGGACCACCTGAGCCCAGGAGATTGAGGTTGTGGTGAGCTGTGGTCATGCCACTGTACTTCAGCCTGGGCTGCAGAGTGAGACCCAGGCTCGAAAAGAAAAGAAAAGAAAAGAAAACCAAAACCAAAACAAAACAAAATGCGAGCAACACAATCCCTTTAATAACTCTGCTAGACTTCTATGAAGCCGGGGCTCTCACAGCCACACACATGGGACCTCATGCTATGTAAACTGTAGAACTATGGCCAAAGCAACTCTGTCTTCCTTTCACATTTTCCCTTATTTCCCACTAAAAAGGGGCATTTCCCCCTCTATGTATTAGGTACAATTTGTTGTATGTTTGCATAGGAGAGTTTTCATTTTTGGTGGAATTTCTTTTTATTAATAGAAGTTGAACTTCACTGTCTTTTGAAGGACTGCAGGTCTGAGTAGCTTTTTTAAGCTCTAAAATTTCAGTAGAAATTTTTGTGACTCCCTTTTTGTTGCCATTTCCTGAAATGACTGGGCCATGTGAAGGACAGAGTCAAAACAACCCAAGCTTCTCGAGAATTAAACTTAGGTTGTCCTGATGTGTTAGACCAAGGTGGCATCAACCAAATTCCAGAGATAAGGAAGTACATTAAGTTCCCTGAAATACAATTGTCTTGGGAAAGGGGAAGTCCAAGCTAAAGAGGAGGATTCAAGATATAGACCTAAGGTTCCATATAAAAATTGTTTTCTTTAGTAAGGCAGATACTGGAAACTCCTCCAGACCCAATCCCCTGTCACAGGACTTGTTTCCTAGGAAAATGACTCAGCATGAAAGCATTAACTAGAGTGAAGCCCATGTGGGAGCATTCTGACTGAGCTTGGCCCTCATCTGCCCTCAGAGAGCCTTGACAACCTGTATATTAATGATTTATTGCTGCTTCACAGATGACCCCCCAAATTAGTGGCTGAAGGCAACAAACATTTATTATCTCTTGACTTGCAGGCCAGGAATCTGGGTGTAGATCACTCAGCTGGGTACCTCTGACTCAAGGTCTTTTATGAGGTAGTCAAGATGTCTGCAGAGGGCTGTTATCTCATATGAAGGCTCCACTGAGGGGTGGGGTAGTCTGTTTCACATGGATCTGATTTATTCACATGGATCATAGTAGGCCTCAGTTCCTTGTTAATTGGTAATTACATTAGACATAAATGTGCAAAATACTCCAGTTAAAAGCTGAGGATTGTCAGGCTAGATCAAAACAGCAACAGACCAGCCTGGACAGCATAGGCCTCACTCAGTACCTCACTTCATGGGCTTTGTCACAACATGGCAGCCCTGATGAAAGCCATGTTTTTTTAATAACCAAATATCAGAAGTGTCATGTCATCATCATTTGTCATACTCCAATTATTAGAAGTGAGTCTCTAGGTCCATCCTACACTAAAATAAAGGGGATTACCCAAAAGGGGATGAATGCCAGGAATCACTGTGGGCTCTTTTTAGAGGCTTCCCACCTCAGGGCTGAACCAATAAGCTCTCACTACAGAGAAATGACTGCAGAGAAGACACTTCACCATGACACCATAAAAGGGGAAGCTTGGAGAAACCAGAGGAGTTGGTAATAATAAGAAGCATTATTTATTGACTATTTTTATTGATGCAAACACAAATCTAATCAATGCATATGTGTCCTCTGCCCCCCAAAATGTGTGTTGAAGTTCTAAACTCCAACGTGATATTGTTAGAATCAGGACCTTTGGGATTCATTAGATTTAGATGAGATCAGAAGGTCTGAGCCCCCCTATTGGGATTAGTGTCCTCAGAAGAGGAAGAGAGACCAGAGCTCTCTTTCTCTCTGCCACGTGTCAACACAGTGAAAATGGATGTCTGGAAGCCAGAAGGAGATTCCTTACCAGTAACTAAAATTGCTTGAAACCCTGATTTTGGACTTCCCGGCCTCCAGACCTGTGAAAAACACGTCTGTTATTTAGTCCACCCAGTCTGTAGTATTTTGCTAGAGCAACTGGAGCAGATTAACACACATGTATTAACTAATTTAATCCTTATAATGACCTGTTCTTATTATATACATTGCAGGACTGAGGAAAATGAGTCATGGAGAAGTTAAGTAACTTTTCTAAGATCACACTGGTAGTAAATAGTAGAGTTAAGATTCAAACTCAGAAAGCTGGTGCTTTCATCCACTAAACTCCATAGAGTGGTCATTGTGTAAGGACATTGAATGAATACCACTATCCAATCCTATAACTTGGGTTTTGGAAAAATTGGAGTGGAGAAAGAGACTAAGATATCCAAGTTCTTCCTTGTATGGTAGGTGAGGGCTTGAGCAAGAATTGCCCTAAAAAAATAAGGAGTTATGACTGCATCTGTGCTTGCTAAGGGAAAGAGTTATAAAGTGAATCACTCAAGTTTATAGGCTGACTCTGGGGGAGTCTATTGTCTTTGGATTGACCTTCAGAACCCTCTCCTTTTGGGTAACGGTGAGACGTCTGAGGAGAAAAAAGGCTGAAAGTTCCAGGAAAGGGATCCATGGTTCCAATCGAACTCCATGAAGATAAAGCCAAAGAAATGGAGAATGCAGCCCACTTTGCTCAATGGTTGTTGCTGGTGAGTTCTCCCTTTCCCACACTCAGCCTGAATGTATGTGGTAGACAAGCCTGGCCTTATATTTAACAACCTGTTATAAGAAAGAATTGGAACAAATTGACTAGGGTAAGATACAATCTAAAACTAAAGATTTTTCTCTCTTTTTTTTTTTCTCTTTTTTTGAGTTGGAGTCTCACTCTGTCACCCAGACTGGAGTGCAGTGACCACTCCCGGCCACTGCAGCCTCGACCTGCTGGCCTCCAGCGATCCTTCCGCCTCAGCCTTCCAAGTAGTTGAAACTACAGGCACGCGCTACCCCACCTGGCTAATTTTTTGATTTATTGTAGAGATGAGGTCTCACCAAGTTGCCCAGGCGAGTCTCGAACCCGCAGGCTCAGGCAATCCACTCACCTCAGCCTCCCAAAGCGCAGGATTACAGGCTGAGCCACCAAGTCCGGCTAAAAGTAAAGATTTTTCACTTGGTACTTCTAAGTTTCTCCCACTTCAAAGAACATTCTCTTCCAGATGCTCCCATATCTAAAGTCATGGTCCATGCGTTGGCAGCCACCACTGTGTCCCCCACAGGGAGTGCTGTTTACAGCACAGCATGGGACAAGCTCCTTCACAAACTGGGACTGGAACCTGTTTGCATTTCTTTCTACAAACATGAGAGTTCTGAAATGTGTTAGATCTGTTTTGCTTTTGCCTTTGGAATAGAATCCTCTTACTTTTCCAGCTGGCTTAGCTCCAGGTGGTCTTCCTTGTAGGGGAGGATATCCTTAATGGGTACATGCTGCAATGACCCAGATAAGCACCCAGTAAATGCTTATTGGATGAAACAGTGAAAAAAGCCTTCCTCTGAATGCTCTGCATGAATCTACATTGTCATGGTTCTCATTGGAGAATGACTATTTCCATTTGAACTTGGCCTGGCATCAACACTTCTTGCTTCTCTGGGTTTGATACCCCTGTTCCCACTGACAACTTCTCACAATTCATCCAGAAGTCTGGGACAACTTAACATGTCCCGATAGCCAAAGTAACTCCAGAGCATGAGAGAGTAATTCTGTGGGCATCAGGCAGCAGCTTTCAGAGACTAGAGGTCAGTGTAGATTGAGGTAAACTCTCCTATTGGAAAGTATAGAGGAAAATTAGTTGCAAGAAGATTTTTTTCTTTTCTTTTCTTTTCTTTTTCTTTTTCTTTCTTTCTTTCTTTTTTTTTTTTTTGATGTCAAAGCTTATTTTGCTGCAGGGTAAAGGAGAAGCTGTGACATCCCAAAGTGAGTGGGAAAGACTGGCATGTGGAAAGGCAGAGGCGGCCTGTGATGACAGTGGATGAAGGTCACATTTGCATGTGATTGAAAACACTGAAGACAGAGCTACCCCGAGTAGTTGTCACATGGCAACAAATGTCCATGCGTCAGTGCCCTAGGGACTTCGCACCGCCAAATCTTCCCACTGTCACTGGGCTCCTTGTAACTTTCTTAGGCAGACATAGCAAACAGTTTTAATTGCTGGTGGTTCCTGTCTGAGGTGTCACTAGCCAGTGGTGGGATTCCTGGTTCAACACTTAATTGGAGGCTTACGTGGTTCTTGGTGTTGGTGCCACTGACCATCTTATTTGTAGACCTTTCTTAGGTAGAAAGGAAGATCCTGCCTGGTAGACAGTGTTCCTAGTAAATGTTTATAGAGTTTACTAGATTTCCACTGACCAGTCATTGACAAAGAACTACCTCTAAAACTCACATCAGCAGTAAAAACGCTGCAGGGATGGTCAAGATGCAGCCATATGCAATGCCAAAATACTTTTCTTTCTTTCCGTTAAATTTCTCTTGAATACTTTCTATAATGCATTAACAAATTATTTACAAATCTACCTCCCTTGTCAGTCCATGAAATCCTTGCAGGTGTCATGTCTCCCAAGTTCTAGCATTTGGCACAGCGCCTTTACAAAGTAGGTATTCAATAAAAGTCTGTTAAAAGTCCATCTCTAACAATCATTGTCCGACATTAAATCTTTTAAGTGACAGATAAAATAGAGACAGTAAGTAGTCTATCAAATAGAAGGACACCAATTCAACTCCCTGATCCCTTTACATTCTCTCACACAATTGCTGTGAATGAGAAAACGAGAATAGGGAAACCCACCAGGTTTTGTGCTGCCTTTTGAAAAGCCCTCCTTAGGCTACCCTGATATAGGGTTCCACACCAAACTTTCCAGAATGTTCTTGGAGAAGTCTGAAATACAGAGCGGCTCCACGATTGTTCTCATACACACAGCACCAAGGGACACCCCATACCAAGTATCAATACTGAATGCACAACCAATCTGACCCTATGGGCAGAAGCCCCTTGGAAGCCAGGCCTCGAAGCAATGGCAGTTTCCTGCTCAGGTTCCATGCCCTAGCAACAGAAATGCCATAGGCCAGATCCAAGAGACTTTCTTATTTATTTATTTATTTATTTTTAAGATGTAGGATCCAATTCAGGGTTAGGTATGCAAAGTTGATTCTGCAGGTACTCTCGCTAATGAGGTGTGCCCCTCCCTCTCCTAGCAGTTTCCCTCAGCTGCCAATCCTACACCCACCCACCCCCGGCAGTTTCCCACTACTGCCAATCCCTTTCTTATAGTATTATGATAATTGTTCAAGGTCTGCTTATGAGTCAGAACATATGGTACTCTATTCTTTGTTTCTGTAATAGATCACTGAGTATGGTCGACTCTAAATCTGTCCAAGTTGCTGGGAAGTCCATATGTTTGTCCTTCTTTATGGCTGCATAATAGTCCATTATGTATATGTATCACTTTTTTTTTATCCAGTCCAGCTTTGATGGGCAGCATGATTGGTTCCATATTTTTGCTATTGTGAATAGAGCTGCAACAAGCATGTGTGTGCAGGTATCTTTTTTGTAGAATGATTTGAATTCCTCCAGGTATATTCTCAATAGGGGAGTTACTGGGTCATATGGAAGATCAATTTCTAGTTCTTTCAGAAATTGCACACTGTCTTGCAAAGAGGTTGCACTGTCTTACAAAGAGGTTGCATTCCCACCAGCAGAGTAGAAGCGTTCCTTTTTAGATCCAAGAGAATTTCTGAGAGGAATGTCTTTCTGTAAGGCATGCCATGTTCAGAGGAGTGCTGAAAACAGCTTAGAAAACCCTTTCCCTAAGGACTTCAACCTATGGGAGCATTTGCCAGCAAAGCAAGTGCCTCCTGCCATGCCAAATAGCTACAGGGCTATGAACAGGACTCGGAAAACTTTGTAGAGGATCAGATTGTAAGTATTTTAGGCTTTGTGGGTAATGGACTGCTCAGTTGCATATTCTTTGCTTGCTTTTGTTTGTTTTCACAAACATTACTACTATAAAAAGCATTCCTAACTGGAAGACTCCTCAAAAAAATTTGTCCCAGAGGACTTAGTTTGTCACCCCAGGAAAAAGGTGAAGTTGACCCCTGCTAGATGCTCTCATTATTCTTTTTTTTTTTTTTTTTTGAGTTGGAATCTCACTCTGTCGCCCAGACTGGAGTGCAGTGGCATGCTCATGGTCATCCCAGTGTCAGCCTGCAGGGCTCTGGCGATCTTTCTGAAACAGGGACTGAGTGCTTAATTCACAGACACTGACACCAAAAGTACAAGTTTTAAAAAGGAGAGGTTTATTAGCCAAGAGCCAGCCGGCAACCACTTGCTTGCTGGACATGCAAGTCCCAAAGCAAAACCCCCATTTGCTGCAGGGGCTTGCTTAAATGGGGCAAAACCACACTGGGACTTTCCAAGTGGGCCAAACCACAACATCCTGGAGGCCTTCTAAGCAATGTTAGCAGGGTTCACAAAAGCAGAAAAAAGCTGCAAGGTTTACAGAAGCGAAAAAAAAACTGTTGAACAGTTTAACCTAGCCAACAGGTGCTGTTGCCAGTTTCCAGGAAGGGAAACTTTTAACTGTGCAAAGGTTGAGTACATGCTTAGCCTAATTTTTGACATTTTAGGTGGCTTTTTAATCCCCCTTTCACATTCCCCCCTTTCAGTTGTTCCTGGAGTCAAATCATTGACTCCTCATATAGGGGATTATATTGAGTTCTGAGGATCATTAATTTTACTGATGACACACTGTTTTTAACATAACCAAGGAGGCTTTTAATGAAGCAAGGCCCTACTGTTATATATATTAGGAGCAGGAGGAGAGGCCTCACCACTGCCAAGATCAGGGTTGTGAGCCAGAGGGTCCAAGAGAAGAGGGATTGATACCCCAATTTCCCGAGGCATTTCTTTGCAACTCTCTTTGTTTTAGATTGTTTCTTACCAGGACAAGAGTGTCTCGGATGACTCCAGACAGGTTTGCATAGAAACAATACATTTCTCCTAGGGCCATGCATAGCCCTCCCTGCTTCATGAAGAGGAGATCAAGTCCCCTCCTGTTTTGGAGCACAACCTCGGCTAAGGAATTAACTTGCTGCTCTAGACGGGATATGCTTGACTCCAGGAGTCCTAGGTCTTTATCAACATGTTTACTTAGTTCCTTGAGGTTTTGGTTCCCAACGACCAGAGAAACTGTACTTATTACCATGGACCCTGCAATTCCTAGGCTAATGAGGAGGGACACTAATATGGGGACCCGCTTGGATAGCCCGAAGCCTGAGAGTCCAAGGTGTTCTCGTCCCTCCGTTCCTTCATAGGTATATACCTGAGGTAGTATATATTCTAAGACACAGATTTCTGCGGTGTCCCTGAAGTATTCTAAGGCAATACAGGGTGTTATATCTTGTGTACAAACAAACCAGGTGGTGGGGGGTGCAACAGCCATGTGGAGGTCTTTAGAGGTTTTTGCACTGGGGATACTTATTACAGAAGTGGGATTGCACAACATTTCGTAGGGAGAATTACCTATATTATAAGAGGGAGAATAGAGGCAAGTTCCATGTCCTTGGAGATCTTCCAGAGTAAGGGTTGAGTTCTGTCCCCAAGGACATAGTCTTAAGGACTCAGCTGTAGTGAGGTCAAGAAGGTGTACATGCTTTTCGGTTTTGCCTATTGAGGAGTTCACTGCAATTCCTATGTAATAAGGGGGTCGAGGGTCTAGGCATAGCCAGCATCTTTTGTCACTTCAGGATGAGTGGCATTTGCAAACTGGTAAACAGCGGATAGCATAGGGAGGAAATGATTTTCATTTCCAGGTGCTAATGCAGTAGATAGGGGAGCAGGACCTGCCCCCAAAGTTGTAGGGGAGGTAGAGCCTGGGGCCGTTGGGTTGAGGGGCGTTCAGAAGGTTCAGATTTTTGGAAAATCAAGTTTCTGTTGGGACTCATAGGATTTAGGGTGTGGGGATGGCCTGCCTTTGAATAGTAAACAACATGCCAAGATTGGGTCCTTCAGCATTCATTCTGAGCCCCCACGTTTTACCCATTTCCCATACCTTGCAGATGCTGAGGCATCCCAAAGTATTATAGTAAGTTTAAGTGGGTTGCATGTTTACATTTGGCTGCATTGGGAAGCAGGCTTTCTCCTGAGTAGGCTTATGTATGGGTCTCAGTTTTTCCAAGGAGCAATAGTTTCACACTCCCATGTAGCACAGTGGTATTGTCCTGCTTTGTGGCAATGTGCTGGTCCCAATGCTGGGCAAGTATAAAAACCAACAGATTTAAGTCCTTTTTCATAAGCTAAGGTGCCACATTCATTAGTGTGTGTGCCCCCAAGGGTTAGACCTGACCATAACTTACAAAGGTCAAAATTAAAGACAGGCTGCCCGTTTGCTCTGTAGGTGGCAATTACGGTCCCAGTGACGGTATTTCTCAGTTCCCAGGAATAGTTCCCGGGAGTGTAGGGATTACGTGGGTTAGGCCAATAGGTCTCAAGCTGGGGAAAGTATGCAAGGAATATGATTAAGATACTGGGGTCCGCAAAAGTCTTATCTTTAGAGGTTTTTCTCCAGTAACTGGTTTGATGACTTTCCATGTCTCCGGGGTACAGTGGTGGCTGCCTTTACTTGTGAATGATGAGTCCAGAGGCGGACACCGCTGACTTTGACGGCCGTAGGAGTAGTAAGGATTACTATGTGGGGCCCCTTCCACTTTGGGGTGAGGGCCTCAGCTTTGTGTCATTTTTTTTCCAGACCTGGTCACCAGGCTAGAATGGGTGTGGATGTTCCAGAACCGGTTTCCGGAAGGCTGCCTGCACAGTCTCAGTGACAGCTTGCTGAACTCTTTGAAGAGCCTGCAGTGACTATGGTTAGACAATTCTAGTGCTTTTTCCAGTCCAATTTTTGGAAGTAACGGCGGGGGCAATCCAAACAGAATTTCAAAGGAGGTTAGACCCTTGATGTAGGGGGTACACTTGGCCCTTAAGAGAGCACAGGGAAGGAGTGTTACCCAACCTTCGCTGGTCTCCAGGGTTAATTTGGTCAAGGTTTCTTTAAGCGTCCGATTCATTCTTCCTACTTGTCCTGAACCTGGGGATGATAGGCACAATGTAAGTTCCAACTTACCCCCAAGATTTTTGCAATACCTTCAGTAAGTTTAGAAATAAATGCTGGGCCATTATCTGAGCCTGTTGAGATAGGTAGACCTTATCTTGATATGATATCATTTAAGAGTTTTTTTACTGTTACAGAAGCAGTTTCAGTTTTTGTAGGAAATGCCTCGACCCATCCCGAGAGGGTGTCTACCATGACCAATAGGTACTTATATCCATATTGCCCAGGTTTGACTTCTGTAAAGTCTATTTCCCAATGTCTCCTGGGGGTTAGTCCCCTATCTCGGACCCCTTGGGTGGATACACTGACCTTAGCATTATTAGTCTGCTGGCATGACACACAGCCTTGAATGAGCTCCTGGGCAAGCTGGTCCAAATGAGGGAGACAGAATTCTTTCCTCACAAATTTGGTTACTTTTGTCCTTCCCAAATCAGTACCTTCGTGGAGCTGCCTTAGGATTTGTTGTCCCAGGACTCGAGGGAGGAAGGTTCTGCCATCCTGAAGTTGAAGCCATCCGTCTGGGCTTGAGGTTGTCTGCAATGTTTGTGCAGCGAGGAGGTCCTCTTCTGTATATTTTGGTGGCTCATGTAGAACTAGAGGAGGCAGCACCAGCAGACAGGTGGTTCTGTGGTAAGCAGCTTCTCTGGCTGCTTGATCTACTTTTCTCTTTCCTATTGCCTCTTTTGAGTTTCCTTTTTGGTGGCTCGGACAATGGATGACGGCGATTTGTTTGGGGGCCCATATTGCTGCCAGGAGGTTTAAGACCTCCGCTTTATTTTTTATAGCTTTCCCCTCTGCGGTGAGCAACCCCTGCTCCCTGTAAATTGTCTCATGAGCGTGTGCAGTTGCAAATGCGTACCTGCTGTCAGTGTAGATGTTGACAACTTTTCCTTCACCTGCTTTTAGAGCCTCGGTTAAAGAAAGCAGTTCTGCTTTTTGGGCCAATGTTCCCTGCGGAAGAGGCTCGGCCCAAATAGTTCCCTGTAGAGTGACCACCACTGCCTTTGCCTTCCCCAACCCATTTGGATGAAACTGCTGTCATCCAAGAAAAGCATTAGGTTGGGGTTTGTTCTCAGGACATCGGTTAGGTCCCAGCACAGCTCCTGGAACTTAGTTGTTTCGTAACAACAATGCAGCAGCCCCATGGGACTTTCTTCTGGTAGCAAGGTTGTGGAGTTTAAGGTGGGGGTATGCTGGAACTTGATGCGGGGTTGATCTAAAAGCAGCGCTTGATAATGGGTTATTCGGGCGTTCGACATCCATTTGTCAGGGGCCCCTCAGAGTAAAGACACCACTGCATGAGTGGCTGTGACAGTCAGATTCTGCCCCAGTGTTAGTTTGTATGAGTCCTTTACTAACATGGCAATGGCAATGGCTGCTATAACCCGCAAGCAGGGCAGCCAGCACAAGGCTACTGGGTCCAGTTTTTTTGACAGGTAGGTGATCGGCCTGTTCCATGGGCCGAGTTTTTGGGTTAGGACCCCGCAAGCAATGCCTCGTCTTTCATCCACATAAAGGTAGAAAGGTTTTTCGATATCTGGTAAGGCCAGGGCTGGAGCTGAGACCAGGGCATTTTAAAGGGCTTGGAAAGCTTTGTCCCCCTCCAGTGTCCATTTAAAATTAGCCTCTTGTCCCTTGGTTATTTCATTGAGGAGTTTTGTGAGTTCAGCAAATTTAGGGATCCATAGTCGGCAGTATCCTACAGCTCCCAAGAATTCCCGGACCTGCCTTTTGCTTCCTGGGACTGGGATGCCTGCTATAGCACAAATGCGCTGGGCAGTCGGGGATCTTTTACCTCCTTTGAGGTTATACCCAAGGTCTGTGGCTACAGTTACACAGAGCTGAGCCTTTCTTACTGACACCCGATATCCCAGAGTCTGAAGTTCTTTAAGCAGGTGCCTGGTGGCATGCAGGCACTCACCTTTTGATGTAGCTGCGATTAACAGATCATCTACATACTGTAGCAGTGTCACTTCAGGGTGCTGTTGCCGGAAAGCTTGAAGGTCTTGTCGGAGGGCTTCATCGAACAGTGTGGGAGAGTTTTTAAATCCTTGTGGGAGTCGTGTCCAGGTTACCTGGTCATTTTTCCCTTTCCCAGAATCTGTCCATTCAAAGGCAAACAAGGGTTGGCTCTGCTTAGTCAATGGGATGCTGAAGAAGGCATCCTTAAGGTCCAGGACAGTGTATACCTGCCTCTCTGGAGTTAACCTGCTGAGGAGAGTGTACAGGTTGGGGACTGTGGGATGGATATCCTCCACTTGCCTGTTGACCTCCCTGAAGTCCTGGACAGGGCAGTAGTCTCCCATGTTCACCTTTTTGACAGGAAGAAGTGGGGTGTTCCAGGATGAGTGGCATGGCACTAGGATTTCAGCATCCCAGAGACGCTGGATGTGGATTGCTATGCCTTTTCGGGTCTCTAGGGATATAGGGTACTGTTTTACCCTAATGGGCATGGCCTGACTTTTGAGCTGTACAATGACTGGCGGTTGATGGGATGCCAGCCCAAGGGGGTTTAATTTGGCCCAGACTTGGGGAAACTCAGTCTGCAGCTGAGCCAGCAGTATGGCGTTTGAAGAGTCAAGAGGGGCCCCACCTTCTGTTAACACATATTCCTCACTTAGGGGAACAGTAACAAGAATTTTTTTTTTTTGAGTTGGGGTCTCACTCTGTCACCCAGACTGGAGTGCAGTGGCTGCTCCCGGCCACTGCAACCTCAACCTGCTGGGCTCCGGTGATCCTTCCGCCTCAGCCTTCCAAGTAGCTGGAATTACAGGCATGCACTACCACGCCCGGCTGATTTTTTGATTTATTGTAGAGATGAGGTCTCGCTGCCCAGGCGGGTCTCGAACCCGCGGGCTCAGGCAATCCACTCACCTCAGCCTCCCAAAGGTGTGGGATTACAGGCTGAGCCACCGAGCCTGGCTAGTAACAAGAATTTTTGATGCCTCTGGTGGGTTTAGGCTTACTGCTGCTGTGGTTTCCTCAAAACCTATGTTGGCCTTAAGCTTGTGTAAGAGGTCAAGTCCCATGAGCAGGTATGGGCAGTCTGGCATTACTAGGAATGAATGAGTTACTTCCTGTTTTCCCAAATTTATTGTTCTTTTGGTGGTCCAGGGGCATAATTGAGTCCCAGTTGCCCCCTGAACCAAGGAATGCTTATTCTGAAGCAGGCCATTGTTCTTTTGGAGGACTGAATGCTCAGCCTCCATGTCCACTAAGAAGTGGACAGGGCTTACCCTCACCGTAAGTTTCAACCTGGGCTCCGGGGAAACTGACAGAGCCCTGGCTCCATCAGTCAGTTTGTAATTGAAGCACAGGAGTAGATTTCAGTGGGCACCCCCCCTCCAGAGGGCACTCTTGTGGTCAGGGTGGCCTGTCGGGCAATTTTTTTACCCAGTGCCCAATTTTTTTACAGTAGGCACATTGATTTTTTGCTAGTGGAGTTTTCTGCCTGGTGCTGGTTCCTCTTTTCCCTGTTGGCTACTTGGGTTTAACTTCCTGTAAATCTGCTGTTACTACTTTGGCCATCTTTTTAGTTTGTTGGTTTTCAAGCGAGTCCCTGCTATTATAAACCTTCTGGGCTACCTCAGTTAACTCTGATAAACTTTTTCCTTCAAATCCTTCAATTTTCTGCAATTTCTTTCTTATATCAGGGGCCGACTGGGAGACAAGGCTATAACTAAAGCCCTCCAAATTTCTGGAGCCTCTGGGTGTATGGGGGTATACATCCGATAGGCCTCCAGAAGGCATTCCCGAAAAGACGTGGGAGATTCCTGTGAGCTCTGAATCACCTCACTTACCTTGGACAAATTTGTAGGCTGCCTGGTGGTGGCCCGGAGAACCCCCATTAGAGTCCAGCAATAGGTGGTGAGACACTCCCTACCGTGATCAGTGTTTGGGTTCCAATTAGGCCTCTCGGCGGGGAAGACACAATTCACATGGGCCTGCTCTGCCGGCCTGCCATCTGGTCCCAGGACCAATTTTCTTGCCTCCTGATGGATTCATTCTTTTTCCTCCACAGTGAAAAGGGCTTGGAGGAGTTGTTGACAGTCATCCCAAGTGGGCTGATAGGTGAAGAAAATAATTTCTAAAAGGCCTATGAGGCTCTGAGGTTTTTCAGAGAACGCTAGGTTTTGGTGCTTCCAATTGTAAAGGCCACTAGTAGAGAAAGGGACAAAGGGACATAAACCATAAAGGGCTGGCCTCCTGAACCTCCTGTTTCTAGTCCTGGGGCCTGTCTCAGGGGGAGGACTGTGGAAGTTTTTTGATCTGAGTTCCCCGAAGACGAATTGGGGCTAGTCGGTTTATCGGGGGCAGTTGGGCCCTTGGGAGACACATGGGGAAGAGGGGGATAAAGGATGCACACGAGGATGCACTCCTGGTGTGTGATGGGCTGAGAACCTTGTGGGCCCCCTGCTCCAGCTCAGATGTAGAGTAGGGTGGGGGAATTTCATCGTCCTCCAGTGGGCTCTGAAGGACCAGAGGTTTGGCTTTTGGAGTTTCCTGTAGGGCTAAAACATGAGAAGAATTAGCTTTCTTTTCAGCTTTCTTCATCCATGATGACTGCTGCATTACCAGGTGGTTCCAGGCAGCGATGTACGGGATCTGGTCTGGGTGGCATTGTTAGATGAACTGTCGGACCTTCCCCACTATGGCAGGGTTGAAGGTCCCCTCCAGCGATCAGCTACAATTAGGAAATGTGGGCCATTCGAGGGAACAAAAGGTGGTTAGGTTTCCTTGGTTTACCTGATAACCCAACTACTGTGCCACTCCTTGGAAATCCTTGAAGTGGCATAAAACCAGTTACAGAGGGTTGTCAGGCTTAGAGCACTGCTGCCCCATAATATCAACAGCAATGACAGACACAACAGTGTCTAACACCGAACACATAAAGAGAATAACACAAACTGAACAGACAGACCTAACTGCCCGAGGGCAATACCGGAGGGCCCAGCAACGTCTCACTGGGACCTCGGACCCAGGAATTAGTGCTGTATCCAGTTTTCCTGCAGGTCCAACCAGAAGTGTGCACTAACAGAACAGGAACTTGACTCACCTCTTAGAGGGTTCTGGGGATGTTGTGAGTCTGCCAGAGATGACAATCCGCCATTTGCAAGTTTACAGACTCACCAGACCCGACAAACACTGAGGTTCATGGGTACGCAGACCGACAAGGTCAGCTGGTGATTGGGGCTGGGGATTAAGCTCTCAGATCCCCTGGACAAGCCCCCAAATGAAATAGAGACCGAGCACTTAATTCACAGATACCGACACCAGAAGTACAAGTTATAAAAAGGAGAGGTTTATTAGCCAAAAGCCGGCTGGCGACCACTTGCTTGCTGGACATGCAAGTCCCAAAACAAGAGCCCCCATTTGCTGTAGGGGCTTGCTTCAATGGGGCGAAATCACATCGGGACTTTCCAAGTGGTCCAAACCGCAACATCCTGGAGGCCTTCTAAGCAATGCTAGTGGGGTTCACAGAAGCAGAAAAAAGCTGCAAGGTTTACAGAAGTGAAAAAAAAAGCTGTTAAACAGTTTAACCTAGCCAACAGGTGCTGTTGCCATTTTCCAGGAAGGAAAACTTTTAGCTGTGCAAAGGTTGAGTACATGCTTAGCCTAATTTTTGACATTTTAGGTGACTTTTTAATCTCCCTTTCACGCTTCTGCTTCAGCCTTCCAAGTAGCCAGAGCTACAGGCACAGGCTACCACACCTGGCTAATTTTTTTGATTTATTGTAGAGAAGAGGTCTCATCAAGTTCCCCGGACTGGTCTTGAATCCATGGTTTCAGACAATCTTCTAGCCTCAGTCCCCCAATGTGCTGGGATGACAGGCTTGAGCCACTGTGCCCGGCCTCATTATTCTTTCACTTTGATAGTACTAACAACTCAATGAGCATGTCTTGTTCATTTTATTTTGGCTATTCTCTTCTTGAAAAAAGTTAATGATTTAGGTTAAGAAAACCCAGGTTTCTATCTCTAAGTCACTGTGTGATTTGGGCCAGGTCATTTGACTTCTCTAGTCTTCTGTTACTCCATCTTAAAAATATGGGTCATAAACAAGTAACTTATAGGGTTGGACAAAGATTTCAATGAGATAATGCATGTGAAAGTTTTTTACAAACTATAAACTCTATTTAAATGTTAGCTATTATTACTGTTAATGGTACTGACTTGCTGGGAAACAATTATTCTGATGACATTACAGTTTAGTTTGTGTATATATATATACATATATATACATATATATAATTCTAATGATAGATGGAGTGTGAGAAAATCACTAATAAACATTGGTTTAAATCATAAACTATTAAAAAGTTTAGAACTTTTCTTAGAAGTTGTTATTTTATGTGTGGGGGAAGCTACTTACAAGGAAAAAAAGCTGTGGTTTTCTAACTTTCCATAATCAAAGAATAAAAACCACAAATAAAAAGAACTTTTCTAGAAAAATTTTGTTCTGTCTTGTTATGGAATATTAATTGAAGCTACCTTTATGATATATATATATAATATTTGTAGAGGAAAGTTTTTAAATGCCAAATATTTTATCCTCCAAAATCTGAAATGAGTAAATATTCTTTTTTTCAGAAAAAAATAAATGATGATTTTGTTGAAAATTTATATAATATACTTTGGTAAGGAAGAAATGCACATTTGACTAAATACTGTGGCTGGTTGTGACCTCAGCGCTTTCTTACCTAATAGAAATGGAACAGCTGTTAATGATCACCAAACTTAAGCACCAGTTAAGACAAAAACATGAATTTTTATTTTTCCCATGAGACTCTTAAGATATATCTCAGATGAGATCAAGTGTGTTCAGGGTGGTATGGCTATAGACTCTTGAGGTGTGTCACCAAAAAATTGTTAAATAAAAACTTAACAAGTTGTGATAAATGGTAAATTTTAGAAAAGTGTATCCACTTCCAAAATGTGTATTACAAACCCTCTCTAATCTTCCAGTCTATTTTAACTTTTAGCATTCAACATCAGACCATATCTTTCTTTTAAAAACCTTGAACTTTTGAGATTTAATTCTCCCAGTTCTTTTGTTCTCTGGGTCCTCCCCATCTTGCCCTGAAAACACAGCATTTCCTAACATGTCTTTTTAATTGTTCCCAAACTTTCTCTTAAGCTTCACTCCTCAGGCAATAACATCAGTCATGCTTATAAATAGTTGTCTAATGTGCCTATTCCAATTCCCTTAAGCTCCAAGAGGGCAGGGACTCGGTTGTGCCCCCTGATAAATCTCTGTGTAAGGAATACTGAAGCGAACTCACAGCGCAACTCTCAGCGTGTCAATCACCGCTGGACACCCCACGTTCTATGCGTAGCTCTGCTCTCTGCCACATTTCTCATCAGCAGCCTCAAGTCCTGCATAGGGAAGCCACACTTATCAGCCACCTTGCAAATCTCCTCTTCCTGACTTCTGTCTAACACTATCACCACAATTTTTTTCAGTCATTTAGAAGTATCTCCTTTTCAGTTGGGCACAGTAGCTCACACCTGTAATCCTAGCTCTTTAGGAGGCCGAGGTGGGAGGATTGCTTGAGTTCGAGACCAGCCTAGGAAACATAGTGAGACCTCGTCTCTACAAAAAACAATCAAAAAAATTAGCTGGGAGTGGAGCCGCACACCTGTAGTACCAGCTACTCAGGAGGCTGAGGTGTGAGGAGCACCTGAACCCAGGAGGTCAAGTCCGCAGTGAACCATGATGGAGCCATTGCACTGCAGCCTGGGTGAGAGAGTGAGATCCTGACTCAAAAAAGCAAAACAAATAAGCAAACAAAAAAGCATCTCCTTTTCTCTCATCAAGCATCAATTTAATTGTTATCATTGTTGTCTAATGTTTTTAGCTTCTAATCTGAGTAGAGTGATTACATAATAATGCAGATAAACCAGAGTAATAGAGAGTATTGAGAGTAGAAAGTTGAGAGTAGAAAGAAGTGATAACCAGATGGGCTATCAGTATAACAACGTACACTGGAGCTGTCTAGAGAAAAGGGAACACGCGGTCACCTTAGACAGTTACTGTGTTACATTGTCATTCATAATAGCAACAGCTTCTGTCTCACAGAATGCAAGCTACATTATAGGAGACAAAATAAACACAGATGACTATGACATTAAGTACAGAGTGATAATTGCTAAAAAAATTAGATACACAGATTTTTGAAAGTTTGATACAGAAATAAATTTTGGCTGAGTGTATTAGAAAAAGCATCCCAGAAAATGTGGCATTGGAATGAGTTTTGAAATGTGGTTATGATTTATATATTGATATATTGGTGGGGAAAGTAAGTCAGCAGAATGAGTGGTGAGAACACAATAGATATTGCAGAAAGAGACCCAAATAGATATGTCACCTTAAACATATGAAAAGTTGCTCTACCTCACTGGTAATCAGGAAAATGCAAACTAAAGCCACAATCAGCCATTTCCTCTCTCTCTCTCTCTCTCACACACACACACACACACACACACACACACACACACACATACGCACACACGCACACACACACAATGGCTAAAACAAAGAAGACTCACAACAGAGAATTTTCTGCTACTGATAAGGTTGTGATTGGTACCACTTTGGAAAAGTGTTTATGTCAATATCTACTAAAAAGAACATATAGAATGTATGTTTGTTCTATGAAAATTTCATTTCTAGAAACAGGCACAAATTCAGGCATGTGTGCATCAAAAATTTTTACAACATACTCACAACAGCGGTGTCCTTAGTAGTTAAGCACTGGGCATAACCCAAATGCCCACTAAGAGTAGAAAGGATAAATATTGCTTTATTTATGTGTAGAAATACTACATAACAATGTCAATAAGTGAACTGCATAATTTATAGGAGGCAGCATGAATAAATCTCACAAACATAATCTTGAAGCGAAGAAGCTAGATATTGTCAAATATATTCTGTGCAATTTATATAAAGTACAAAAATGAGCATAAGTATAAAATTAGACATCAAGCTAGTGTTGACCTATAAGGAAGAAGATAAGTG
Source organism: Carlito syrichta (assembly GCF_000164805.1). Lineage (NCBI taxonomy): Eukaryota > Metazoa > Chordata > Mammalia > Primates > Tarsiidae > Carlito > Carlito syrichta. The sequence goes on from NW_007249159.1 coordinate 149,082, forward strand.
ACTGTGAAGGAGGCATCTAGGCTCTGGGTCACATTCTGGCTCATGGCCGGGAGAGGTTTCACCATGCATCAAGTTGTACATTTACAGTTGGTGCACTGTGTGTTTTGCTCAATTTTAAAAGTTTAAACAAAACCTCATCAACAGGGGTACCTGCATAATGAACATTTATAACCCTGATCGTACCCCACATCTCTAAAAAAAGAAAGAAAAAAAAAGAATGCTTTCCATGAAGAATATGGCAGGGCTTGGTCATGGCCTGGGTTTCTGAGTCATGAGAGAAGGTAGTGTCCCTCTTGAATTGGACCGGTGGATTCACTCTGTCTCAACCTGGAAGAGAACAATGGTTCGGGTCAGCTATCAGGGCCCACCCGAGGAGCCCTCAAGAACTAACTGCAGTTCAGATATATGACTTCTCAGTGGCCTGGCAGTCAACCGTATGGGCACTGTGTGTAGGGAGGTAAAAAAAAAAAGTTTAAACAATAGATAATAGATGAGAATTTTCAAGAATTAAAGAACAACATAAATCTTTACTTTGAAAGAATGCGACTCCTATCCAACAGGATAGAAACAAATTCACATTTTGTGAAACTTTAGAACATAAAAATTAAAAATGGAAACTCGCAAGCTACTAGAGAAATAAAAGATTTATCACAAACAAAAACTAGACCGATAGCCAAATTGGGTCAACAGCAAAAATGGATAATGTCATAAACATGATTAGTCTTTTAAACAGAGAAGAGAAAATATAAAGTTAGAATTTTTTCACCAATGAAACTATGGTTTAAGAGAAAACATGAAATAATGTTTTCAAATATACACAGGTTAAGAAAGTGTTATACAACTTACAATACATCTGTGAAAGGAATGTTAAAGGTTGTATTTTAATAACAATAAAAGATACATGGAAAAGAAGATTTTTGTGTGTTTTTGCTCATTGATGTGTTTCAACGGCCTAAAACAGTGCATAGTAAAGGGTAAATACTCAAAAATATTTACTGGGTGAAAAAGAAAAGTGAACTCAAAGGAAGGAAATAGTAAGGCTGGACTCGGTGGTTCAGCCTGTAATCCCATGCTTTGGGAGGCCAAGGCCAGTGGACTGCCTGAGCCCACAGGTTCGAGACCAGCCGGGCAACTTGGCAAGACCTCATCTCTACAATAAATAAAAAATTATCTGGGCATGGTAGTGCACACCTGTAGCTCCGGCCACTTGGAAGGCTGAGACCAAAGGATCGCCGGAGCCCAGCACGTTGACGCTGGGGTGGCCATGAGTGCACCACTGCACTCCAGCTTGGGCGATGGAGTGAGACTCCAACTCAAAAAAAAAAGAAATAGCAAGAAGAAATTTGAAAATATACTAATAAATTGAATTATAGCTACTAATGGTCATTTTTTATTTTTAAAGGAGAAAATTAAATTCTGAACAGCAATAATGAAGAATTGGAAAGTGCCATTCAAAGGATAATTGAAGCATTCCAAAGTAATTGGTTTCAGGAGAAAGAAAAGAGACATCACATTGTTTTTCTAGCTTTTCTTGAAAAACATTTATTTATGTATGAATAGTAAAAACTTGGTAGTAACTCTGAAGAAAATTAGAAATAAAATACACAATTTTTCAAGCAAAAATTGGACGAAGGGAAGAATAGAGAATAACTTTATCAGTACAATGGAAAGAAGGAGAGAAAATGCAAAGAAAAGGGTTGTAAACAGAAAGCAAAAGAATGTGATCGAAAGAAATACATTTTTAAAAACAGATAAAAATAAACCTAACCCTACCAACAATCACAATGCTTGTGCACAGATGAAATTTGCCTATTTAAATACAGAGACTATCAAATTACTTTTAGAAGAAAAGCAAAGGAGCCTGTGGTACCTATATAGTACACTCCCATAACAAAATGACTCAGAAAAAGTTGAAAATAAAGGATTGAAAAGATTTAAGCCAGAAATACTCGGTCTAAAACAAAGGTGATGTGGCAATATTAATACTAACCAAATATAATTTCAGGCAAAGATCTTTAATAGGAACAATAGGGGGATATTACCTTTTGATGTGGCAGAAACATTTTCTTGATCGCCTCCTCAACACTGTAAATAGCACTGAATGAATGATCACGAATTTAAATGCATTTGGACACAACATCAACAAATACAGTATAATAATTACCTGAATTATATGGAGAAAATATTAAACATGCAATCATAGTAAAAGACTTCAGAAACTAGCAGATCAAACAGACCTAATATTAGTAAGCATAAATAAAATTTTCATCATAAAATTAATGTGTTTGATCTAGCAGTAGTATAGAAATTGCTGTACCCGGCAAATTGAGAGTATGCATGCTTTTCAAGCACATGTGAAACATTTGAAAAACTGGCCGTATACTAAATTACAAAAGGAGTCTCAAGAACTTTGAAGAGTGAATATCACATAGATAAGTCTCCCAGACATCCATACAATTAAATTATGTATTAACATTAAAATAATAGTTTAATATTTGATACTAAAAAATCACACCGTTAATTCACGGACAAGGAAGAAAAAATATTGGAAGATGTGAAATGTTTAGAATGGAATGACTATGAAAACACTACTTATCTTATGAAATATCATAGGGCACTAAAGTGGAATTTAATTATTTTATTGCTTGCTATAACTGTATTTAATTTGCAAAGAAAGTTTACAAATAAATTATAAATATTCAACTGCTAAAGTCCAAGGTGCCAGAAATATCATAGGGCACTAAAGTGGAATTTAATTATTTTATTGCTTGCTATAACTGTATTTAATTTGCAAAGAAAGTTTACAAGTAAATTATAAATATTCAACTGCTAAAGTCCAAGGTGCCTGAAAAATCTATTAGTAGAAGACTAAAAATGTTTAAAAAAGAAAAATAGTAAAGAGCAGAAGTTAATGGAAGAGAAAACATAGTAACATGTTATTATCCTAATGTGATTAAATGTGAAATCAAAATTAAAAGATAGGTTAGTTTAAAGAGAGAAAACCAACACTAATGGAAACTAAAAAGTACAATGTTAAAAAGCTAGTTGATTAAAATTACGGAAATTTTAAGTTTAAAAAAAAAACAGGAAACAAATTTTGGGAATCTGGAATCAGATAGAACTTTTAGACTTAACAAAAGCATGACCCATGAAGAAAATTATAAATTGAGCTAATTTATAATGTTTGTTTTTGTTAAGAGGATGAAAAGACAGGCTAACAACTTGGAGAACTTATTTGCAAACCACATATTCAACAAAGAACTGATATCTACGAGGTCTTACAAGTTCATGAACTCATCTTAGAAAAAGTGCTGCATACCTCATTGCTGAATATCACTAGGGTTACCTTCGAAGTACTCTTGAGAAGCTATGCACCAACACCAGCACTTAATTCACCCATCAAAGCAATTTTGAAACGCTTTCTGGAATGGCCATCAGAGCTGTCATTACAAGAATGTCAGGGTTTGAATTAGAGCAACAAACAAAAATTAAATTTCTTGTTAAATTTGGCAAGAATGAAAGTGAAATCCGGGGCATGTTAGTTCAAGTTTATGAAGATAATCATGAAGAAAACAGCAGTGTACAAATGGATTAAACATTTTTCTGAAGGGAGAGAAAGCATCACTGATGAGGAGAGGTCAGGATGGCCAGTAATGTGCAGAAAAACACTGAAAAAATTCATCGAATTGTGCATCAAAATCATCCCCTGACTGTGAGAACCACAGCAACCAAAATAAACATCAGTAGAGAAACAGGAAAATCTTAACTAAAAATCTTCGCATGAGAAAGGTGTGGCAAGAATGGTCCCAAAGCAACTCAGCTCACACAGCACTGTCTGTGAGGGAGTTTTTGCCAGTATACAAATAACTATTGGAACATCCTTCCTATTCACCTTATCTGGCTCCAGTGACTTTTTTCTTCACCTGAAGATAAAGGAAATACTGAAAGGAAGACATTTTGATGACGTTCAGGACATCAAGTGTAATGTGATGACAGCTATGATAGCCATTCCAGGAAAATAGTTCCAAAATTGCTTTGACAGATGGACTAGGCACTGAGATCAGTGCACAGCTTCCCAAGGGAAGTACTTTGAAGGTGACCATAGTGATATTCAGCAGTGAAGTATGTGTCACTTTTTCTTGAATGAGTTTGTGAACTACTTAATTGTCAGACCTCATAGAACATATACTAAGAACTCCCCAAGCTCAACAGGAAAACAATGCCAAATAGAAAATGGGCAAAAGACATGAACAGACATTACACTGAAGGGTATATAAAGATGGCAAATAAGCACAAGAAAAGATATTTAGCATCACTCACCATTAAGGAAATTCAGCTTAAAACCACAATGAGATTTTATAAGAATAACTATAATTAATTTTTTAAGTGAAAATATCAAATGCTGGTAAGTATGTGTAGAAACCAGACTGCTTATATATTGCTGATGGTAATATAAAAAGATTCTGGAAAATGATTTGGCAGTTTTTGATAAAACTAAACCTGTACATACCATGCAACCCAGCCACTACTCATGTGGACATGTATCCAACAAACATGAAAACTTATGTTCACACAACTACCTATACACAAATGTTTATAGTACTCTATTTATAACAGCTTAAAATGAAAACAACACAACTGTCCTTCAAAAAGTAAATGATTAAACTAATGTAGTGCATTTATACTATGAAAAATCCTTAATCAATAAAAAGGAATGAACTATTGTGTCACGCAACACTCTAAATAAATATCCAGGGTATTATGTTGTCTAAAAGCTAACCCCCCAAGTTACAGACCTTTCTGATTTTTTTCATATAGCTTTTTGAAATCATATATTTTCAAAGAAATGGAAAACAGACTCGTTGTTGGAGTAACAGATAGGAGATGGTGGAGAAAGGAAAGTGGGTGATCTGAAAAGGGCAACATAAGGTCCCTTGTGGTAATGAACTATTCTGTGTCTTTAATATATTAATGCCAATATTCTGGTTGTGATATTGCACTGTGGTTTTATAAGAGTTACCAATAGGGAATCTGGTAAAGAATTCACAAGGTCTCTCTGTAGTATTTCTTACAACTGCATGTGATCTACAACTATCTCTAAACAACAACAAAAAATGATGTAACAGAGACAGACGTCTGTCTGCAAGACATCAGAACAGGAGGCCTCAAGCTCTACTCCCTCCATCAAAAGTCTGACTAGCAACTACCTGCAGACAAGAACACCTTTGTGAAAACCCCACAATTGGGAATGAGACTGAAACACCCAATGTGTTTGCTGCCGTGTGGTTGCTGCCCCCAAGTCAGCATACTGCCACACAGAGATAAGTCAGCATACTGCCAAGTCAGCATACTGCCACACAGAGACCATGGGGTTGCTGCCCCCAAGTCAGCATACTGCCACACAGATATTTCCCTGAACCCACAGTTTCTACAGTGGCAAGAGAACACTGGTGGTGACACTCAGCTTCCCTAGAATTCTGAGATGCTTCTTAGCAAGCCCACTCCTATCTCACTTCACATGCAACAATGGAGGTAATGGTAGTGCTAGACCACCTGGGTCAGGTAAAACTCAAGAAAGGAGGTGGAATTCATAGTGATCAGTGTGCAGATCTTGGATGCAGCTCTGTGTTCCTACCAGTGGTGATGGCCGATCAGAGATAGCAGCCAATGGCATAGACCACCTGCAAAGTTGAGATGTTCACTTCCAGAAGCATGGCAGAAAGTTCAACCTACCTTGAGTTCCTGAATGACCAGTCTCCAGGACTAACCTCAAATCTCACTCCAACGCTCCACCCAGGCAGGCAGGCACTCACCATAGTACACTACTATAGTACTAAGGGATGGAATTTGCCTGACTTAGGAGTCCAAACAGCAGCTTGTCCCAGCCTTAGAGCCCAAAAACAAAGTCCTACCAAGGTAGGGGGACATCTGTCACAGCACATTTCAGCAAAGCATGGAGGCTGACCTTGCTCAACTCAAAAGTTGAAGAAAGCAAGACCTCAGCCCAGCTTCAGAATTCATTCCTAGCTTCACCCAGGCAGAGAAAGAAATCTCAACCAGATACTTCCACTGTACAAAACCTCTGGACCCACTCATCTCGAGCTGGAACTTTGCCTAACCCTCAAAGCCTAGACTGCAACCCTACTCATTTGAAAAATGAAACAGTGGCCCCACCTGACCAGGCAATATACACTGCAAATCTACCTAATCAGAGATTTCAGAGCCCAGACAGCAACTGGGTCTATTTGCAGAGCCCAACTTGTAGTCTCACTGGATAGTGAATCCCAGTAAGAAGCCCCATCAGACTACAGAGCAAAGACATCAACCCATCCAACTAAAAAAATCTGACATGAATTCATGAATTTCTGCCTTCTTGGGTTTGGTATAAGTTGGCCCAGCTAGAATCAGATACTAGACTACATGGTGAAGACCTATGCCTTCCAAGAGCACCTGCAAAGGCCAGAAGAGGTGGCTTTCTCCTTAAATGTGCAGACACCAATGCATGGACACAAGGATTACAAAAATCAGAGAATCATGATATCACCAAAATAAACTAATAAAACTGTAGAAATGGACCCCAAATAAATGAAAATCTAAGAAATGACTGATAGAGAGCTTAGTAAAATTATCTTAAAGAAGTAACTGTACTGGATTTAAAAATGTGGTACATGTACACAATGGAGTATTATACAGCCATAAAGAATGACAAACATATGGACTTTGCAGCAACTTGGATGGATTTAGAGTCTATCATACTCAGTGATCTATCACAGAAACAAAGAACAGAGTACATACGTTCTCACTCATAAGTGGACCTCGCGTAATTATCATAATACTATAAGAAAGGGACTGACAGTAGTGGGAAACTGCCAGGGGAGGGGAGGGGAGATTGGCAGTTGAGGGATAATGCCAGGGGAAGGGGGTACACCTCATTAGCAAGGGCACCTGCATAATGAACATTTGTACACTTAATCCTGAATTATATCTCACATCTTTAAAATAAAAAATTTAAAAGTTAAAAAAAAATACTTGTATGTAAATGAAAAAAAAGAAATTCAATAAGCCACAAAAACATATGAATTGAAAATTGCATAGAATTTGGAAAACAATATGCAACAAACTAAAAGTTTTACAAAGAAATAGAAATAACTAAAATTAAAACATAAGAATTCTAGAGATGAAGAATACAATGGTTGCACTGAAAAATTCAAAAGAAAGCTTCAACAACCAACTCAATCAAGCAGAAGAAAGAATCAGTGAATGTTTGAAATGATCAAGTCAGAGTAGAATGAAAAATGAAGAAAACTTGTAGAAATTATGGGGCATGATCAAGAGAAATAGCATTTGCATAATAGAAGTTCAAATGGAAAAGAGGGAGAAAAAGATCCAGTAAGTGTATTTAAAGACATAATAGCTGAAAACTTTCTAAATTTGGGAAAGATGACAGCATCCGGGTACAATAAGTCCAAAGTCTTCAGTAAACTTCAATCCAAAGAGTAGTTCACCATGACACATAATAAATTATCAAAAATCAAAGACAAAAAAATAATTCTGACAAAGACAGCATAATCTAACTTTTATATGTGGAAACTAAGACTAACTCATAGAAGCAGAAAATAGAATTGTGGTTAGAGGAAGTGTGGAGATATTTGTAAAAGGGTACAAAGTTTTAGTTAGACAGTAGGAATATTTTTTCTTATGATCTATTGTACAGCAAGATGACTATAGTTAATAATGTATTATTATTGTGCAATGTATTATATATTTCAAAACTGCTAAGATAGGAAATTTCATTGTTCTTACCACAAAAAAGTGGCAGGTGTTTGAGGTGATGGGTATATTAATTGACTTGATTTTATTATTCCATATTGTATACACATATCCTAACATCACTTTGTACCCCGAAATAGATACAATTATAACTTACCAATTTGCAGCAAAAAATTAATTTAAAAAACCAATTAAATAAAAGTCCTGGCAGTAAATTAAGGTCTATATAGAACTTAATAAAAAACAATGACTTATTAAAACTTCCAGGATATAGTTAAAGTAATGAATAAAGAAATGAATTTGTAGTCATAATTGCATTTTCAATGTAAAGATTTAAACTAGTTTTAAATCAAAATTAAGACATTAATAGTAATATAAGCCAAAGGTAGTAGAAAGAAAGGAAAGAATAAAGGTAATGGCTGAAATTAATACAATAGAATACACACAAGCAATATTAACAAAATCACAGCTGGTATTCTGATAAGACATCATCATCTTTCAGAAGAAATAAAAAAGAAGGAGCATTTAAACAATATTAGGAATAAAAAGCATAAATAGATATAAAGTAGAGGAAGAATTTTAGACATTGCAAGAAAATGTCATGAAAATGAATATGCCAATAACTATAAAAAGGTAGGTTAAAATAGAGACAAATATAACAATAAAAAGACAACCAGAGTAAGCGATAAACCATTCATGCAATAAAACTGATAGAAAAAAATTCCCTCTCTTAAAAAAAATAGGACCCACATATTTTATAGTTGATAGAACAACTTTTAAATAACAGAAGCTCCGATTTGTTTAAACTGTCCCAGAAAATAGATAAAGAAGGATAGCTGGTGTTTTGTAAAAACTTCCAAAGTAGGTTTTTCCTTTGCTCTCATACCACAACAATCAACACAGATTTTGTGTTCAAATGTGAAGGATTTCTCCCCCAACAAAAAACAGTTGACAGTAGATATGTATCCTACAATTCAGTTCTGCCACTGTCTATCTGAAGATAGGATAGCCTCAGATCCCATAGGTTGAGATCTCAGTCACCAAGACCATCCCTACCTTTGAGACACCAGTCACAAGTCCTGCCTCCAAAACTTTTGACCCACCAGCTTTAAGTTGGGTATCCCATGACCCCATATTTGGCTTTGATTAACTTGTGAGTGGCTCACAGAACTCAGGAAAGCACATATGTTTATCAGTTTATCATAAAGGATATTACAAGGATATAGATAGATGAGATACGTAGGGTAAAGTATGGGGAAAGGGGTGTAGAACTTCCATGTCCTTCCTGGGTTGCCAATTTTCAGAAACCTCCAAGTGTTCAACTACCCAGAAGTTCACGAAACTTTGTTCTCTTGGGTTTTTATGGAGGCTTCATTATATAATCAGATTGATTAAAGCATTGGCCGTTGGTGATCAACCCTCCCCAGAAGTTGAGGGGTGGGAATGAAAGTCCCAACCTTCTAATCACACCTCTGTCTTTCTGGTGACCAGCCTACCCTAAAGCCATCAGTCAACACTGGCATACAAAAAGACAGTCCTTTGGAGATTCCAAGGATTTTAGGAGTAGTGTACCAGGAAATGGGGATGAAAGCCAAATATTTTACAATCTCACAGCTGGATATAATTTTTTTCAGCTATCGTAATTGAGATTCCAAAGTAGGACAAAAACAATATGAGAAAAAAATTTTTAGCCCAACCTTACTAGTAAATGTCACTAAAAGAAATTTCCAAATAAATTACAAAAAATTGCAAAAGAAAACTATGTTAAGCTCAAGTAGTGGTTATGTCCAGAGTAGAAAAAATTTTGTAAGACAACAAGAACAAGAAAAAAGAGGTATAAAAATTTAAAAGAGATGAAATTGTTATCAAATATAGATAGTTATCTTTATAGAAAATGCAAGATAACCTACAAGTTGAAAGTTGACAGATTTTCAGTTTTACTTGCTTGTGGTGCCAGAGGACAGAGTCCAAAGCAGGTGAAAACAGCTGGCAAATTAAGAAGGAAATTCAAGCTGGGCTCGGTGGCTCAGCCTGTAATCCCGCACCTTTGGGAGGCTGAGATGAGTGAATTGCCAGAGCCCACGGGTTGGAGACCCACCTAGGCAACTTGGCGAGACCTCATCTCTACAATAAATCAAAAATTTGCCGGGCGTGGTAGTGCGCACCTGTAGTTCCAGCTACTTGGAAGGCTGAGGCGGAAGGATCGCCGGAGCCCAGCAGGTCGAGGCTGGGGTGGCCAGGAGCGGCCACCGCACTCCAGTCTGGGCGACAGAGTGAGATTCCAACTCAAAAAAAAAAAAAAAAAAAAGAAGAAGAAGAAAATTCAAAAAAGGAGGAAGTCATAAAAGGCATGAGCACCAAAATCTGCATATCAAATCTACCCAAGTCATTAGGTGAATGCTGAGCTACTGGTGCACAGGGAAGAGTCCAAGGAACACTATGAAAAGTGAATTAAAACCTTCAAATGGAAATTCCAGCTGAGCTGCAGCCTATGACTAGGTAGACAAAACTTAGAGTCCTGGAACAAAAATCAACACTCTTCAAAAGAACATAACTGAACCCAAAGTGTCCCCAAAATGTACTAGGCATATGAAGGAATATGAAAATGTGATCTTTACTCAAGAAGGGAAAATCAGTGAGTGAAAATGAAGTCCATAACTACTCAAGTGTTGGAATTATCTAAAAAGACTTTAAAGTAGCTATTATGTTCAATTACTTAAAGGAAAATATAGTCACAGTAATGAAGAGGTAAAAATCTTAACAGAAGCTAAAGCTATTAAAAAAATAAACAAATGGGAATTCTAGAAATAAAATATGCTTTAACAAATTAATAATTGTTGGATGGTCTAAAAGCATATTGGAAATAGCAAGGAAAAAAGTAAACTTGAAGCTAGATCTGCAGACATTATTCAGTCTGAAAAACAGAGAGAAAATAATTGATGAAAATGTGCATAAACTTGGTAACGTGTGAGACAACACCAAGTGAAGTGATATAACATGCAGTTGGGGTCAAGGAAAAATGAGAATGATGGGCAGAAAAAACAATTGAAGAAATAATGGCTAAATGTTTCCCAAAGGTAATGAAAAAACTAAATTTACAGATACAGGAAGCTCAGCAGTGTATAAAGACAAACAAAGCCATAGACAGAAGAAATTCAAAGATAAAGAGAAATCTTAAATTCAGCAAGAGAAAAATAGCACATTACTTACAAGAAAACAATGTTAGAAATTTGACTGACTTTTCTAAAACAATGGAGGCGAGAAGACATTAGAACATACATATTCTGGGAAATAATCCTGATTTGTTAATATTTTCTTCTAATTAAAGTTATAATTTAAAACTGATCTTTTGCTTTCTTCATCACACTGAAGTATCGAATATTAATGTAGGTTAGTTTATCAATTTTTTTCACAAGTTCTGTTTTTCTGTGCCATATTTAAAAACTATTATCCTAATCCAAATTATTCAGTATTTTCCAATTCAAATTATTTCCTAATCCAAATTATCCTAAGCATCACTAATATAACTTTCACTAACCTTTCTCCAATTCAATTCTTTTCAGTGTGCAATGCAATCTGTTTTTTGCTTTTATCCTGACCAATACAGAAAGTTATAAATTATCTTGCTATGAAATTTAATCAAGATCAATAGTAATTTGGGGCATTTAGAGTCCCAAGTATTGATCTGTTAAATCATTCCTTGATTATCCATCTTCTATTTTTGTTATAGACCTCTGATAGCTACAGAATTTATATGGGAACTGAGATGTGCAAATCTGGTTGGAGAGGAAGACTGGGGAGCTCTCCTTGAAATTGGCTTTACAGAGCTAAGACCTTTTTTTTAACTTAGACTTTATGTTTTTGGCCAAGTCACAGCTAGAAGGCTGATGGAGATCAATCCCCTTACATTAGTTTAAGCTACTGCTTGATTGACTACATTTAAAAATGTACTCTTGTTTTCATATTTAGAAACTCACTTATCACTGAAAATATCAGACTCTCAAGACCCTCAGTTTTCAAGACTTCTTTTTTTTTCCCAAGTTTTTTTCAGTTGATGATTTAAAGGTTCTTTTCAAGCATTTTTAGTTCCAATTGATACTTCTGATAAAATCAGACTGGACTGACTTCTAATGTTTATTTTTCTTATAAGTGTAATTCCCTGTAATTAGTTTCACTTGATTGCTACAAGAGAGAAGAAAAAGTGATAGAGGTAGTTTCAGATAGTGAAAAAAAAAATTACAGTAAAAGTTGCTTTGTTTTGCTTTTTCTGATGCTGGGCAGAGGAATAAAACTATCTTATCAATTTATGTCCCATGTCTTCCTCCAGAAAGTAAAGAAACTGGCAGTTAAATTAACAAAACTAGATAAAAATTCTGAATATTGATCCAGAACTCAAGCTTCAGTAAAAGAGAGGAAACGCTCTGATTTTAAGCTTTTAAAGGAATAGTGTATTACATGCACTCTACAACCAGAGGAAATTAAGAGACCACTTCTTACCAATCCTCACCCTACAAGATTTCATTTCAGAAGGGCTTTAAAAAAAATTTAAAAAACCTTTAAAATCAATGCAGATTCTCATCTTCTTCATATGGGTTATTTTCAGTCCTACTATAAATTTTGTGTGGAAGGATAATTCTCTGAGTAGAGTGAAGTAGGAAAGACCACATAGATTCTTTCATGAGGCCAATCATTCTGCTCATAGAGACAAATCACTGATAAGGAAACCTCTATAAAAAGCTGCACAAAGTATGGACATGCATGGTTTATAGATTACAAAGTGTCAATATGACACTCAGTATGGAATATGGGCAAACTTACATGGAGAGCCTCTCTCTTTTCTTGAATTAGTAAAACATTAAATATCTATGATAAGAAGAAATGGCAACAAATATCACCAAGTGCTACCATCCTTAAGATATGTGCTAATTTTGGCCCTCCAAAACTCATACACCAACAGATGATTCATCACACAAGAGATTTACTTGGAAAATGTTTGTGAGGGAAAAAAGGGAGGGAGTTGGACAAAGCAAGGAAAACTGATCCGTGTTGGAGTCCTGTGAAGGAGAGAAGAAAGGGTGATGGGGAAAAGAAAGTGTCAGACTGTTGCACAGTCATAAGAAAGTTTTTAGCAAACTTGAAATAAACCACTCCTTCAAGAAATCCCACATGTTGCAGTAATGAGCCTGCATTAGAATCTTTGCCATGCTGAGCCATTGGTTGAGAACAGCCTATAAGAAGGGTGGCAAGAAAACAGCAATGGACCTGGAAGGGCAAAATCTAAGACAACATAAGTCAATTATGCTCCCAGCTGCAAGAGATAGGAGTGGTGCACTTTCATGGCTGCTATAATATGCAAGGAGTTCTTACAAACCAATAAGATAAAAGAGGAAAATGCCAGCTGGGCTCGGGGGTTCAGACTGCAATCCCAGCACTTTGGGAGGCTGAAGCAAGTGGATTGCCTGAGCTCACGGGTTCCAGACCAGCCCAGGCAACTTACGAAACCTCGTCTCTGCAATAACTACAAAATTAGATGGGCAAGGTAGTGCGCGCCTGTAGTTTCAGCTACTCGAAAGGCTACTGAAAGGCTACTTGTAGTTTCAGCTACCTGAAACGCTACTTGTAGTTTCAGCTACTGAAACATTGATCTCCAGAGCTCAGTAGATCTCCAGAGCCCAGCTTGGGTGACGGAGTGAGACTCCAACTCAAAAGGGGGGTGTGGGAATGCCAATATGAAAATGGGCAGTGGGCATTATACCAAGTTGTCTACTGGCCACTCCGAATCATTTTTCCCCCTTCTATGCTCTTTTCTGCAGAGGCTAGAAGAATCTTGCTATCCGGATTCTGGGTCACAATTCCCCAATGAGAGAAATAGCTGTGAGATTTTGGAAAGTGGAAGAGAAGCAGAAGCGATTATTCTCTCTGTTAACAGTGTCATGCAGGGGTGAAGACTTCAACCAACAGCAGATGTGAGGTTTTGCCAAGAGCTCCTTGGTGTCCTGCTCATGGTTGATGCTTCAGGTGGCTGAAATCAACATGATTTCCTGATACGCCTTCACTTAAGATTTTCTGAAAGTTGGTAGCAGCTTTCTCTGATCTATTTCCCAATATTTCCTAATAATTCCATACACCTCTAGTTCCCTTTATTAAATCATTTCCTACTTGAAATACCTAGAGCAGTTTCTGGCCAAATTCTGGCTAATAGAAACTTGAACAAGCAAATCACAAAAGAATAAATGAAGTACCTAATAAATGTATAAAATAAACTCATAAATAATGAATACAGATTTCTTAAGTGAGATATTTTTAAATTAACAAATTGGCTAAGGTTTATTTACATATATTTATGTATTTGTTTAGTTCATTATAAATACTAAAAGTCGGCAAGAGACGAAAAAAGCAACATAACAATTTCTATTATACACTGCTGTTGGGAGTTTATGTTTTACATTTGCATTTGTAAAATCTCTCTAGTAGACAATATGTATTATAACCTTTGAAATGTTCATAAACTTTGATCTTCTGGTTTCAGTTATAGAAATTAATCTTAAGAAAAAATAGAATACAATGCCATATATAAATACTTTTATAGTAGTACAGTACAAGTTATAAATCAGAACTTTTTGAAAAGCTTACATATCCAAATATTTGAATGTATTATGACAAATACTGTCTTATTCTGTTTAGCCACTATAACAAAATACCCCTGACTGGGTAATTTATAAACAACAGAAATTTATTGCTCATAATTCTGGAGGCTAGAAGGTGCACGGCCAAGGTGCCAGCACTCTTGGGATCTGATGAAGGCCCCTTCCTCAGAGATGTGCCCTCACATAGTGGAAGGGTAAACGGAATCCCTTTTTATATGGGCACTAATCCCACTCGTGGAGGCAGAGCCCTTAATTACCTCCCAAAGGCCCAATCTCTTAATACTATCCTTTTGGAAGTTATGTTTCTTTTTTTCTTTCTTTCTTTTTCTTTCTTTCTTTCTTTCTTTCTTTCTTTTTTTCTTTCTTTCTTTCTCTCTTTCTTTCTTTCTTTCTTTCTCTCTTTCTTTCTTTCTTTTATTATAAAGATGTGGGGTACAATTCAGGGTTAGGAATACAAACGTTGAGTATGTAGGTACCCTTGTTGATGAGGTATGTATGCCTCTCCCTCCCCCAGCAGTTTCTCTCAACTGCCAATCCCACCCCCCTTCCCCAGACAGTTTCCCACTACTTTCTTACAGTATTATATTGTTCAAAGTCTGCTTATGAGTTAGAACTTACGGTACTCTGCTCTTTGTTTTTGTGAGTGATAGATCACTGAGTAGGATCTCCTCTAAATCCATCCAAGTTGCTGCAAAGTCTATATGTTTGTCCTTCTTTCTGGCTGCATAATACTCTATCGTGTACATGTACCATATTTTTTAAATCCAGTTCAGTTTCTATGGGCAACATAGTTGGTTCCATGTTTTTGCTATTGTGAACAGAGCTGTAACAAACACATGTGTGCAGGTATCTCTTTTGTAGAATGATTTGAGTTCCTCCAGGGGGATTGCTGAGTCATATGGAAGGTCAATTTCTAGTTCTTTCAGAAATTGCCACACTGTCCTTCAAAGTGGTTGCACTAGTTTGCATTCCCACCAGCAGCGTAGAAGCTTTCCTTTTTCTCTGAATCCTTGCCAGCATTTGTTGTTTTTTGCTTATTTTTATTATTATTTTTAATACATATTTTTTATTTTAAAATTGTGGGGTACAGTTAAGGGTTAGATAAACAAATATTCATTGTGCAGGTACCCTTCTTGATGAGGTGTGCCCCCCTTTCCCCATAGTTTCCTGCCACTGTCAATCCTTTTCTTATAGTATTACGATAGATGTTCAAGGTCCACTTATGAGTGAGAACATGTGATATTCAGATCTTTGTTTCTGTGGGAGATCACTCAGTATTATAAACTCTAATTCCATCCAGGTTGTTGCAAAATTCATGATTTTGTTCTTTTTTATGGCTGCGTAATATTCCATGGTGTATATGTACCACATTTTTTTTAATCCAGTCCTCTTTTGATGGACAGCATGG
>NW_007249159.1:165819-170448 GCF_000164805.1 Carlito syrichta
TGATTTATTGTAGAGATGAGGTCTTGCTGCCCAGGCGGGTCTCGAACCTGCGGGCTCAGGCAATCCACTCACCTCAGCCTCCAAAGTGCAGGATGACAGGCTGAGCCACCGAGCCCGGCTAAGGCATAGTTTTCAAGGTGTGGTTTACTGACCAGCTATAGGCTGACTTGGTCCCATACGCCCACCATGATACTCCTGCATGTGGAGATGGGGTGACATGACTTGCAAGACTTAGGGTGTGTTATTGTTTTCAGGGCAATGAGAATTTGGACAAATGATGCCAAAAACAGGATTATTATCTCTTTAAAGACGTCCCTCAGCAGTGTTTCTATGCCATGCAGTTTTCTCAGTTCGATAAAGGATTAGAGCACAATGCTTGTTCAGAGAATTGTGACTTGATACTGCATCAATATCTTTCTGAGAAATGTTTTTCATTTTCCTCCCTCTTTAACTTTTTAAGCCTTTAGAGAATTAGCTGAAAAGTCAGGTCTTTGGGGTTGATACTAACATTAAGCCCTCTGCTCTGTCACTTGAAAACATAAATTTCAGAAAACAGTTCTTAATTCCACCATGTATTGTTCTTAAAAGAAGGATAAACAGGCTTTTTTTTTTTAAATCTCAAAGCCTCCCACAGTCACTGACTTCCTCGTTAGTCACTGACAGAGTCCTGCCAATCAAGGCATCAGGCATACGATTGCCCAGCCCTACTCCTATCAAACTTGTTCTCCAGTGTCCCTAAACACACACACACACACACACACACACACACACACACACACACACTCACACACACACACAGCACTCTACAACACAACTGCTGTCAATTCACCTTCCTCACTTTTCTAGCAACTTCAATCCTGCTTATCCTAAAAACCCTAAGTCAAGCAATATCATCCACGAGTCTTTCCAGAGCCTCCCCATTCAATTTCCATCACACCTGACCTCTACAGAGTAGAGCACCCTTAGATTCAGGCAAGACGGACCCTGCTTTGGGTTTCAGGCTTTAGAGAGCCCAACTCAGACTCTCCTTGGCTACAGTCTTACCTTGGGGCAAAGAGACCAAGGAACTGATGTGATATGCCTGCCTGGAGCCTGTGCCCTCCCTTCTAGGCCATGGGCTCTGGGACCCAGAATTCCTTGCCCCAAATGGCCACACAGTCATTTTAAGCCTGTTGCCAGAGCTCATCCTCTCTGGGCAAATAACATCTCAAGATACGTGCATCAAAAGGCATAAGGCCAAGGGGCAGCAGTCTGGATGCATGGGCTGAGGTGTTTACATACATTTGCATGGCCCCTCAAGACAGGACAAGTGAGAAGGAGCCCTGGCCAGTGACCAAGGTCAGATCTTGCACCTCTACCATGTTGAATAGTTCTGGCAATGTTCCGAGTGTTTGGCAGCTTCTCCAGCTGAATTTCTCACTGCTCAGGCACTACTCTGGGTTAGAAGTGTATTTCACTTTAAAGTAACATACAAAAGGAGCAGAAAGAAAAAGAATGTATAATAAGATTAATAATAAAAAGTTAATAAGCATTATGAGCTGCATTTTTGAGAAATATAATTTCAGTCAATCCTAATCACAACCTTATAAGGTTTCCTTGTCTTCCTCTAAAAATTAGGAAACTAATGCTCAGAAGAACCGAGTTTTGCCGTGGTCTCATAGGAGGGTAGGTAGGGACAGCATCTTAGTGACTTCACAGCTGACTTTTGAGCTGGGCTCGGTGGCTCAGCCTGTAATCCTGCGCTTTGGGAGGCTGAGGTGAGTGGATTGCCTGAGCCCATGGGTTTGAGACCCACCTGGGCAACTTGGCGAGACCTCATCTCTACAATGAATCAAAAAAATGAGCCGGGCATGGTAGGGCGCACCTGTAATTCCAGTTCCTTGGAAGGCTGAGGCGGAAGGATCATCAGAGCCCAGCAGGTCGAGGCTGCGGTGGCCGGGAGCGGCCACTGCACTCCAGTCTGGTGACAGATTGAGACTCCAACTCAAAAAACAAAAACAAAAACAAAAAACAGCTGACTTTGTCTTCACTCCACCTACCCACATGACTCAGACACCTTCTGGGACATCCATGTCAATCAGTCTTTAAAGAGTAACCAACAGATGAGTCGTTTTCTGTTTGTGAGTCGATGGCTGGTGACTGAAAAATTGGTTCTGAGAATTAGTTTTGCAAAGATTGATGTTCACAAGCTAAGAAGTAGATTTGAAAGACCTACCTGGAAGCAGTCTGACTTGCTGTTTTTCTCAGTCTTGGCATTAGCTAGTTAGTTGTTAGAAGTGAAGGGGAGGGGAATGGATTGAGTGTATTTTTTTTTTCTTTTTGAGTCACGGTCTTATTCTGTCACCAAGGCTGGAGTGCAGTGACATGATCAAGACTACCTCAGCCTAGACCTGCTGGCCTCAGGAGCTCCTTCCGCCTCAGCCTCCCGAGTAGCTGGGACGACAGGCGCTGGCCACCAAGCCTGGCTAATCTTTGGATTTATTGTAGAGATGAGATCTCACCAAGTTGACCAGGCTGGTTTTGAACCCCTGGACACAGGCGATCCTTTCACCTCAGCCTCTCAAAGTGCTGGGGTTATAGGCATGAGCCAGCATGCCCAGTGGGTATATTCTCGATTGTTAGAGGGTGGGGACTGGGAGTTTCAGAGACCATTATAGATTTCAACCTGGCAGAGCTGAGCAATTTTCAGTTGCTTTTCTTGTTGAAAACACTACTTCCCTTATCTACTATGGAACAGAAACGAATGAGCTTGCATCCATGGCATCAGGTCAATGAACATAAAACTAAATCATGCATACCAAGCTGGGCTCGGTGGCTCAGCCTGTAATCCCGCGCCTTTGGGAGGCTGAGGTGAATGGATTGCCTGAGCCTGCGGGTTCGAGACCCGCCTGGGTGACTTGGCAAGACCTCATCATAAATCAAAAAAATTAGCCGGGCGTGGTAGCGCGCGCCTGTAGTTCTAGCTACTTGGAAGGCTGAGGCGGAAGGATCGCTGGAGCCCAGCCGGTCGAGGCTGCGGTGGCCGGGAGCAGCCACTGTACTCCAGTTTGGGTGACAGAGTGAGACTTCAATTCAAAAAAAAAAAAAAATCATGCATACCTCTCTTGAATGGGGTTTCTGAAGAACAGACATTATACACATATTCGACGAGAAGGTAGGCGAAGGACAGGGAATTGTAGTCCAGTCCCCTCCAGCAGACGGTACTGAATCCCAGAGAGGGCAGGTGACTCAGAAAGCGGAGTGAGAGCTGTCTGCTCCATCCCTCTGCTCCTCTCACTGCACAAAACTCAGTTTATGGATTTTATGCAAGTCATCTGTGTATATAATTTTTAAATAAAGTTAAAGTCAAACCAAGTGGGTTAGTAGTGGGTACTATACTATAAACATGGAGGGGGTGGGATTTGCATTCAAAAGGGAAGGAAATCTAAATATTAAGTCTTCCGTTCCTCTGAGGTATTTTGAAATGTATTGCCTTGAAAGAGTCCCTAAACCTTAACTCACTTGGAAAAGGTAATAATATTAATAAAATTCTTGTTTGGGGAAGGGAATTTAAGTGCATATTATTGCCAAAGTTTGTTAGTAAGTTTAAGGAAACCTAGTAAACACTTTAAGAACATTCTGTTTGTCTGAATCAATAAAGGTGAATGAAGATGGCTTGAGGGAGGGGTGGGAATCGGAATGGGAAAAATTCTTCTACGTTCCCAATATTCTGAAACACATATGGCTTTAGTTAATCATAAGGTAAACAGAGCATGGAATTTACCAGAAAGAAAGTAAATAAGACTGGTGGTGCCAGCTTTTTGTACTCTAACTTAATGAATCAAAGAAAATTAAAGAGAAGTAATACTGCAGCAGGACCATAATGCTTTTAAAATCCATTTGTTTGAAGAAATGAGAGGTGGATCCCTTGTAATAAGGTTTAGATATGCTCACTGTATCTTCCTGGAAATGTAATGCTATCACAATAAGATTTATTAAATTTTATCTGATTCTGCTTGATTTTAAGAACACCTGCAAATAATATAATTTATCTACATATTTGGCATAGCAACATGCTCGATACGCTTCGTGATTTTAATAAAGCCTGGGCCCAGGGTGAATCGAATCAAGCTGTTGAGAGTCTCTTCATCGAGGATTTCTCTGAACACACCATACACACACCGCAATGTCTGGCAAGGGTGCCTGTTTTTCTTTATTCTTAAAATCGGACCATTTCAAGATGTTATTTACCACAAACAAACACACACGCACACGCACACGCACACGCACACGCACCCACCCACCCCTACCTTTTCAAAGAGAAGCGAGAACCCAACCCCCTCTGGGCAGGAGGAACAAATCACAGCCGTGCGCACGTGTGCCTGTTGCCTCGTAGTAATACGGTAACAGCAGGAGATTACGGTACTAACTGGGCTACTGCCCGAGCTACGTCAGCGAGAGCCGCAAAGTTCCTGGCCGTTCTTTTCTGGTGTCGGGGAGCGGAATAGTAAAAGCGTGATTGTGGAGTGGTCGGTTGTCTGTGTTTTTTTCTTTTCTTTTCACCTTTTCATTCTTTATTTTTAAATATCCAGGTAAAGCAACAGCGGGCCGGGAGCGTCGAGACATCGGGGGGGGGGGGGGGGGGGGGAG
>NW_007249159.1:171684-172219 GCF_000164805.1 Carlito syrichta
CCGGAACGGCCTCTCCCCAGGGCGCCTGGCTCACAGCCCACCTTTCTCTCTGCGCTCTTTCAGGTGGACGTGGTCAAACCACGCTCCGCGGCCGCCCGGGGCTCGGCGAGGACGTCACACCAGGACCCCGGCCCGTGCGCCTCGAGGCTGCAGCGAGCACGAGCACGAGCCCTCGGTGGGGCCGCCCCCAGTGCTGGTAACCGCGGGCCCGAGCCGCGCCCAGATGCCAGCGGCCCCCGCCTGTGAGCGTCGACGGCAGGTCCACACCCGCCTGCCGTCCGGGGGGGCCGCGGCGTTGCAGTTTTGAATTCCAGATCACGTGCAGGATGCCGAGCCTTCTCGCCCCCAGGACGAGCGGACTCCCGTGATTCTGGGATCGCACTTCGCGACGCGCCTCCGTGACCTTCGCGCCCGGCCTCGGGCAGGGAGGGAGTCGGGGTCGCGAGTCAGCGCGCAGCCGGTGGAGAGGGTCCCGGGCAGCCCCGCGCGCCCCCGGCCATGCCGCCTCTGATGCCCTGCCCCTCGGCGTGGCCTG
>NW_007249159.1:172239-231788 GCF_000164805.1 Carlito syrichta
CGCGTTCTCGCTCAGCCCCCGCCAAACCCAGCCGGCAGGGCTCCCTCGAGCCGGGGCCTTCTGATCCCCGGCTCGCTCGCGCCCGCCTCCGCCTCCGCCCCGCCGGGGGTGGCCCCGAGCGCCCGGCCTCGCCCGGCCCGGCTGGCTGGGACCATGGTGTTCCTCTCCGGAAACGCCTCGGACAGCGCCAACTGCACCCACCCGCCGGCCGCGGTGAACGTCTCCAAGGCCATCCTGCTCGGCGTGATCCTGGGGAGCCTCATCCTCTTCGGGGTGCTGGGGAACATCCTGGTGATCCTTTCCGTCGCCTGCCACCGGCACCTGCACTCGGTCACCCACTACTACATCGTCAACCTGGCGGTGGCCGACCTGCTGCTCACCTCCACGGTGCTGCCCTTCTCCGCCATCTTCGAGGTCCTGGGCTACTGGGCCTTCGGCCGGGTCTTCTGCAACGTCTGGGCGGCGGTGGACGTGCTGTGCTGCACGGCGTCCATCATGGGGCTCTGCATCATCTCCATCGACCGCTACATCGGCGTGAGCTACCCGCTGCGCTACCCGGCCATCGTCACCCCGCGGCGGGGCCTCGCGGCCCTGCTCTGCGTCTGGGCGCTCTCCCTGGTCATCTCCATCGGGCCCCTGTTCGGCTGGCGCCAGCCGGCCCCCGAGGACGAGACCGTCTGCCAGATCAACGAGGAGCCGGGCTACGTGCTCTTCTCTGCGCTGGGCTCCTTCTACGTGCCGCTGGCCATCATCCTGGTCATGTACTGCCGGGTCTACGTGGTGGCCCGCAGGGAGAGCCGCGGCCTCAAGTCCGGCCTCAAGACCGACAAGTCGGACTCGGAGCAAGTGACGCTCCGCATCCACCGCAAGCACGTCCCCGCGGCGGGCGGCGGGCTGGCCAGCGCCAAGAGCAAGACGCACTTCTCGGTGAGGCTCCTCAAGTTTTCCCGGGAGAAGAAGGCGGCCAAGACGCTGGGCATCGTGGTCGGCTGCTTCGTCCTCTGCTGGCTGCCTTTCTTCTTGGTGATGCCCATTGGTAAGTCCTCGCGGCGAGGCTCGTCTTAGCGTCCGAGGGTCTTCGCCCTCTGCCCTGCGGAGGCCCCAGACTCGCAGTCCGGGAGGGCAGAGGAGGGGTCTGCGTTGCCAACGGCGCGGCTCCGGGGTGTGGAGGAAAGGCGCCCTCCCGTTGTGGAAGTGTGGCTTCCCATTGTCTTTCCACTCCAGTCTCCTCTGCATTCGTTCGGTCCCGGGGCCCTTTTTCAACCACCGCAAAGTGGCTTCCAGCTGATGCAGATTAATTGGTCTCCTTAATAAGAATGTCAACTTTCCTTCAGGCCTTTAAGCGAGTGTTTGATTTAAATACATCTGCTTAGGCAGACGGTGGAAAGCCTCTGTCTCTCTGCCACGGGAAAGCAAATTCTCTTGGCCTGAAAATAATTTCCATACTCATTCTGGACAAATACGTGATTTTACGGTTACACTAGATTATTCATCAGGGTTCGTTATAATGGTCTGCTTATGTTCTAGATCTGTGTTCATTTTATTTTCTGGATTCAGTATGGAAGGAATTGTGGTGAGCTACTAGTACCAAAAAAAAAAAAAAACACACACACACCGATTTTATGCCCAAGTCAACTTAAGCCTTAAATAATTTATCATAATGTTTCTAACAAGCAAGTATATTCTTTAACTTCACTAGTAAAGTATTAAAACAAACACAGTTCTTATCCAAAGTCATCTGAGAGGTTGCAGATGACACTGTTGGAAAATAATACAGTCCATGTAGTGTTACAAATCCAATTTTTGCAGATGCTAAATTAGCTGTTGTCAAAACTAATTAGTTCATTATAAGTATCAGCAAGCTGATCCACTTGGAATGGTCATTTATCTCTGAAAAGCCTTCGATGAGATCCCAAAATGGTTGTTTGCTATTTTTAGTCTGTAAAGCTCTATTATAGCCCCACACATCAGTTAACTCTAAAAAACAAAAAGTCAGGGTAAGCATGAATAAAGTCCATTTCAGCTGCTTCAGAGCCAAATTTAAATGACAGAAACTTAAAGCACTTTAATTGGCAACTCTGTGTAGTAATAGCAACTATTACTTTTTGAGTGCCTGCTATGTTCCAGATATTCTATCAGGCTTTTTATTTCATGAGTCCTCTTGACAACCCAGTGAGCTATGCATGATTATCCTGCAATCAGAAGTGGGAGGGAAAGGAATTCTTCAGGTACTAACATCACAGCCACCTGTAGCTGTGATTAAATTTCACATGTAGCTGAAATTAAATAAAATCAACATTCACTTCCTCAGTGCCACTAGCCACGTTTCAAGCGCTCAATTGCCACACGTGGTTAGTGGCTACTGTTGTGGACAGCAGAGATACAAATCATTTCTATCATTGCAGAACCTTCTGTCCCTCAGGGCTAACTGGAGAGGTCCTTTCTCAGTCCACCAGTCCTTCCATCTGTGATCCTGTCTGTGATCCTTACTTACTCTGTCCTAGGAGCACATCACAGCTTTGAATTTACTGAAATAACCCTCTTCACCTGCCTGCTCACTTACCTTCTTGCCTCCTGTCTCTGCCTGCCGCCTAAACGCTGCATGTGCTTTCATGCATTCGCTCACTTGACAAGGATTTATTGAGCACTTGCTCTAGACATTTAGGATGAACAAAGCACAAAAGGCCTTGCCAACGAGGCATCTGCATTTGGAGGAGATAGACATAAACAAATAAATATGTCCTACAAAGTAGAGGATCAACAACCACTGTCAAAAAACCCAACAGGGGCTGAGCACTGAGGCTCATGCCTGTAATCTCAGCACTTTGGGAGGACGACCTGGGAGGACTGCTTGAGGCCAGGAGTTCGAGACAGGTCTGGGCAACTTAGCGAGGCTCCATCTCTACAAACAAAAGTAAAAATTAAAAAATTAGCTCGGTGTGGTGGCACCTGGGAGGTTGGGGTGGGAGGATCACTTGAGCCTAGAAGCTTGAGGCCGCAGTGAGCAATGATTGTGCCACTGCACACTAGTCTGGGAGACAAAGCAAGATCCCAACTCTTAAAAAATATATATATATAAGTCAACAGAGTAAGAGGCTAGAAAATGACAAGGACAATGGGTAGGGGGAGAAGGGAGTAGTGGTCAGGTAAGTCCTAGCTATTGAGGTGATATTTGAGCAGAATCTGACTGGAGTGAGGAAAAACCCTTACAAGGTCTGGGAGGAAGAGCCTCCTGGGAACAGCACATACAGAGATCAGAAAGCACCTGGCCCGTTTCAAGGAAAATGGAGGAGGCTGGTATGGCTCAACTACAGACAGTAAGTGGAAGGCAAGTTCAAAGAGAGATTGGAGAGATAGACAAAGCCAAGGTCATGCAGGGTCTTGTGGGCCAAAGTAAAATTCACATATTATTCTAATTATGATGGAAAACCATTAGAGGGTTTTTTGCAGGTGAGTGATTGGTCTCCTTTACATTTTTAAAGGACTGTTCTGGTTGCAGGGTAGAGAATGGGTTGTCTAAGGGCAAGAGAGGAAGCAAAGACACCAGGTAAGAGGCCACGAGAGAAGTCAGGGGGAGAGAGTTTGTGACACCTTGGACTCAGGTGGGACAAGTGGAGGTGGTAAGAAGTGATCACATTCAGCTTTTATTTCAAAGGCAGAACGAACAAGTTTGGACATAGAGTGTGAGACACAGGGGCATAGAGGTGACTTAGGGCTTGAGCAACTTAGCCCGGACAACTTAGTGAGACCCTGTCTCTGCAAATATAAATAAAAATTTAAAAATTAGTCTGGTGTGGTGGCATGCACCTGTAGTAGTGCATTTTACTGAAATTACAAATCCGAAGAATAACAGAGTTGGAAGAAGCTGGATGGAGCTGGAATTGAAGTCATTTATTTTGCATACACTATGTTGAGAAGTGCCCATTAAACATCTAAGTCAAGGTGTCAAGTAGACTGTGCATATCAATTTGGAGCTTCGAGGGGGGAAGGTGGTCTACAGATATAAATGTGGGGCACATCAACATTTCCAAAGCCACAGGAATAGAGAAATCAGCAAGACAGCAGGTGTAGAGAAAAGAGAGGTGAGTACTGAGCCTCGGGGCATTCTTATACTTGACCTGGGGCAGGGAAAGGAAGAGGGAGAGCCAGTCAGCAACCTCGATTGAGAAGAAGTAGCCAGAGAGGCAGGAGAGAAATCAGGAGAGTGTGGTGTCCTCAAAGCCTAATGAAAATGTTTCAATAAGGCAGGAGTAATCAGCGGTGTCACAGACAGCTGCTAGGTCAGGTTAGAGAGGACTGAAAATCAAGATTGGGTTTGGCAGTAAGGAGTCCTTAGTAATATGAGGACGTTATGTGGGCTTTAGTGGAATGATGGGACCAAAAGCCTGTTGTGTGCTTTTGTTTTTTGTGGGTTTTTTTGAGTTGGAGTCTCGCTCCATCACCCAGGCGACCTGCTGGGTTCAGGTGATCCTTCTGCCTCAACCTTCCAAATAGCCAGAACCACAGGCTCACTACCACACCCAGCTAATTTTTTTTTTTTTTTGTAGAGGTCTCGCCAAGTTGCCCAGGCTGGTCTCCAACCTGCAGGCTCAGGCAATCCCCTCACCTCGGCCTCCCAAAGTGTTGGGATTACAGGCTGAGTCACCCAGCCCAGCCTGATTTTGTACTTTCCAAGGAGAACGAAAGATGAAAAAGAGGGAACAGGGAAAATTGACACCTCCTGTGAAAAGTTTTGCTAGACAATGGAGCTGGGAAATGTGGTGTAGGCGGAGGGACAGAGAGTTTTCTGCCAGGCACGGTGGCTCACCACTGTAATCCCAGCACTTTGGGAGATCAAGGTGTGAGGACTGCTTGAGGCCAGGGGTCTGTGGCCAGCCTTGGCAACATAGTGAGACTTTGTCTCTACAACATAAAAATTTTTAAAAAATTAGATGGTGGTGGTGCGTGACTAGTCCCAGCTACTCGGGAGGCTGAGGCAGAAGGATTGCCTGAACCCAGGAGGTTGGGGCTGTGGTGAGCCATGATCATGCCACTATATTCGAGCCTGGGCAACAGAGTGAAACCCAGACTCAAAAACAAAAACGGGATAATTTTCAAAGGTAGAGGTTGGAGATGTGACATCATATTTGTATTCTAATAGGAGCAAAGGAATAAAGAGAAACACTGATGGTACTGGCAAGAGAGGAGATGAAATCCAGTGCCCCAGAGGAAGATTGGGAAGGGACGGGGAAGGCACGTGTCAGAATGTCCCAGGGCAAGTAGGTAAGGAAGGGAGAGAGAGTGATTTATTCAGGATATTTTTATGTCCTCAGTAAAGTAAGAGGCAAGATCATAAGCTAAGAGTGATGAAGGAATAAGGAACAATACCCATTCGAGGAACAAAGACAAGATATGAAATAGTCACCTTTGGGAGTGGGAGAGTAAACACACTATGGACACTTAGTAGAGTCACTAGGAAGCCCTGAGGGCCTATTTGAGATTCATGGTCACAACTTTAAAGTAGGGCATTCGGGAAGGTTGACGGTTGTTCTCCAAAAGTCAAGCGGCTGAGGGATACAGAGGGCATTGCTGATGACTGTGAGTTCTGAGAAGTGTGGTGAAGAAGGGGTGTTTGTGAAGGGACACGGACTTGGTCACGTCGGGGAGCACACAGGACCAGGTTGTGGAAAGAGCCCAGGGGATGATAGGTGGCCTGAGAGTTTGAGATCTGAGGTGACAGCTATACAGGGAGACGAGATACAACGGCTTGGGCCCTGGTGTCCTGTCGGGGAAGGTGGACGTTCTAGTCTAAGCGTAGCCCCCTCTTGGGTCTGCTCTCTCAGGGTATTAGTCATGTTGAGGTGAAGATGTCATGGTGGAGGGAAGATGTGGTGGAAAGTAGCCCTCAAAGCAGCGGGCTTCCTTAAAATCCCAGTAAGGTGATATGACAGGAGGGAAGTGGAAAACGTTAGTTCATAGGGTCTGAGCAGATTGCTCAGTAGAGCAAAGAGTTCCTATACCCGCCAACCTGTGGTTCTCAGTTTTCTCTTGACACCCATTGAGTTAGAGACTATTTTTTCCAAGAGGCACTGCCTCCATAATAAATACCAGGCACTGAGTTAGACATAGCCAAAAGAGGAATAAAGCACATGCCTTGCTCTCAAGAGCCTATCTAGTTAAGAAGATAAATTGCCAACAATTAATACAAGTCAGTGAGATCCGTGCTCAGAGTGATATTATTAAGTGGTGCTAGAGGATATAGCAGCTAATTGTGTCCAGAGGCCACGGTAGAAACTTCTAGAAGTATGACCATTGATGAAGCAGGGACGTAAAGAAGACAGCGCTGTTTCTGCTGGGCCGTCGGCAAGATGAGATTTGTTTTTCTTAACTATCTTAAGTACATTTTTCTTTCGGAATGTGAACAGAAGAGTAAATATACTCTCATATTATCCTACACAGAGGACAAAAGCTCTTGAGTACGGCAAGTGCTGTCTTGGGAAAAAGTCATCAGTCTGCACTAGGCTCCCAGAGAACAAAGGAACTAGAAACTAAAAGCAGGGCAGGGGCGAGTATGCTATACACAGTTGAGAGGTGAAGCCCTTATGTTCAAAAGCACCTGACCCAGGACAATCCGTTGACTAGACTCTTTCATTGCTTAAGGTGCTCCCTCCAATTTGTGAGAAGATCCGCATTTCCCTTTTTCCCAAGCTCCTCTTCACCAAGGCTTTGTCGCCTGCTGGATTCAACCGTGTGATTGCAGACAGAAATCTGACTTGCCTGTTCTCAAGTCTCAATCTGGCTAGTCTTGTTTCCTTTTGCCTCTTAAAGGTTTGGTTGAAATCTAGAACCCCTTGGGAGGATGGAGGTCCCATGTGAGGTTATCGGTCATGTATACCACACCGACCCTTCCTGACGTACACGGACATCCAGATGTTGCCACGAGGGGTGGATGTCCTTGGAAGTCTGAAAAGAGAGAGCATTGGAAAGAAATGAATGAAGGGGCAACATTCATCGAAAACATAGTTATGTGTCTGAACTATGGATGCATTATCTGATGGAAACAGAAAACCTGGCATTATTATTGGACCTAAGTCACTGCTATTATCTCTGAATCAGAGGAAGCAGCATTGGACTGAGATGTGGCTTATATGGACATAGGATATTTGAGGATGCTGTGCCTGAAAGGGCAGGAGACAGCACACTGGTGGGGAGAGACTGGATATTTGGGGAGGGCACAGCAGGCCAGAGATTTATCAGAGGGAGGCAGCAATGCAGAGAATCATTCATTCACTCAGCAAAATCTTACGTGCATCTACCATATGCCAGCTAACTAGAGAATCACTGGAGACAAAAACAAACCCATCCCTGCCTTAATGGAGCTGAAAATCTGAACAATTGAATTCATGGCAAAGTTTCGACGGATATGTGAAATACGGCAAGGAAAAAGGGCAAGCATATACAGTGACATATCGTGACCCCAAGTCCTCTGTGGATGCCCGAGGTAACCAGGGGTTAAGTGTTGCTTTGCTGGGGGACACAAAGGGAGCAGGTACCCGATTCTTACAGAGAAGGGGAAGAGATAATGGAATGAGTAGAGTCTAAGAGCCGTTAGGATTTATTTTAAGATAAAAGGTCAGTATTTTCCGTTACTCTTACTGTCCCATAAACCATCCCAAAGGGGAGTGGCTTAAAACAACAACCAATCCCTGCCAGCTTTGCTGTCTCCCAACACCCACTCTTAAAACCCACTTTCCCTCCCTACCGATGTGCTGTCTCCTACCGTTTTACAACACAATTCTCAAACAGTCTACGCCCGACACGGCCTCCTTCGATTCAGGGGTAATCGCAATCGCTTCAAGTCCAGTAATAATGCTCATGATTCTGTGGACAGGAATCAGTCGGCCCCAGCCCGTCTGGCAGTTGAGGCTGGCTGTGAGTCTTGGTGGCCTCTCTTCTGCCCTTGGTCTAAACCCGCTTTTCTGTAGCGTGGCAGCTCTCCCCAAGAGAGCCGAGGCAGAAGCTGCCAGGCCTTTGAAGAGCTGGGCCCACATCTAACCCAACGTCACTGCCTCATTCTGTGATCAAAGCAAGTGAAAAGACCTGCCTAAGTTCAAGAGGGAGAGAAACACTCACCTCTCGATAGAGAGCAGCAGGTGAACACTGGGATGGGGGAATTGTTGTGGTTCTCCTGCAGAATACAAAACTCACAAGTGTGTCAAATAACATTGCTTTGTCATCCATCAGTTACATTGAGAGCTTCCCATGAGCCGATCTTCATGCAAGGCACCCAGTAAAACCAGTTGTGGTCCTTGCTTCCCTCCAGGCTACTGATCTCCAGGGGAGATAGGCATTAATCAGATAATGAGACTATCTACTCTAGATGGTACTCAGGAAACATATCCTGTGATTAAGGGTCTTCCAGGACAGGGAGGGCAGAAAAGTCCTCCCGGGAAGGAGGGCTTGACCTTTGAGCCGAGATCTGTAGAAATAGTAGGTGTTTCGTGGCTAAAAGTGGGAGGGAGGGAACAGAATGTGCAAAGACTGTGGCAGGGCCAGCCTGATGTCCGTGAGAATTTTCTAGAAGGCCACTGTGGTCAGAGACAAGAGGCCAACAGATAACTGTTGTCCAGTGAGGCTGGAAAGAGGGAGCGCAGACTAAACAAGCCTTTATAGCCATTTTATGAGCTTGTATTTTTATCCAAAGATGACCAGGGATGACATGATTGAGTTTATACAGTATTTCAGAACATCAAAGGCTCACAGAAAAGAAGATTGTGGATAGACCAGTTGGGAGACCTTTATATAGGACGGGGTAAGATATATTCTGCCAAGCACAATCCTTCTAACATGCCATTTAAAATACTTATTTCCATGAACTGCCGCATCGTTCTGGAATGCCTCTTCTGTCATTGCCTTCAGAGCCTAGATTTATGAGAAGACCTTTCTCATGATCACAAATATATAACCAGACTTGGCTTTAAATTAATTTTGGCTCTTTCCACGAGACGAATCTGTCAATGAAGATTTACCATCATAGTCAAAAGAATGTGCTCTAGGCTCAAAAGATATCGACAATGAGTCCCAACAATGCTTTGAACAATAGCTGAGTCTTTCAAATCAGGCTGAAGTCAGGTGCGTTGGAAGGAGTAATAACTCTTCAGTCACTTAGTAACAAAGTCACTGTCGTATTCTGTGACCTCGAGGCTTAATGGTCAATGTGAGAACACTTTTCTTGTTTTCTACGTCTCACGAGTTTACTGTATTTTAGCCCTACTATTCGATTTGCCGGTTTGATGCTGCTATAGTGATCCTTTATTGTTTAAATTTTGTATTTCTTTATTATTTGAACATTTCTTTTTATGTTTTTCTGAGTCACTTATCTTGTCTCTGTGTTTTTGACCACTTTTTGTATAGCAGTTTTCCTATTTCTCTTTTAATCTATAAGTTCACGTTATACATCGAAGATATCAATCATTTATTTATCATCAATACTGGGTTGCCAGTCTTCTCACATTATATTCAGATTGCTAAGTAAATGTAGCTTCTTTTTTTTTTTTTTGAGTTGGTAT
Source organism: Carlito syrichta (assembly GCF_000164805.1). Lineage (NCBI taxonomy): Eukaryota > Metazoa > Chordata > Mammalia > Primates > Tarsiidae > Carlito > Carlito syrichta. The sequence continues at coordinate 181,788 of NW_007249159.1, forward strand.
CTCACTCTGTTGCCCAGATTGGAGTGCCATGACACACTCCCGGTCACCGCAACCTCAACCTGCTGGGCTCCAGTGATCCTTCTGCCTCTGCCTTCCAAGTAGCCGGAACTACAGGCACATGCTACACACCCAGCTAATTTTTTATTTACTGTAGAGACGAGGTCTTGTCAAATTGCCCAGGTGGGTCTCGAACCCACGGGCTCAGGCAATCCACTCGCCTCGGCCTCCCAAAGTGCTGGGATTACAGGCTGAGCCACTGAGTGCGGCCTAAATGTAGCTTCTTTATTTTCAAAAAATGGATGATCTTTTTTCTTTTTTTTTACAAACTTCCATGGAAATACATCCACACATACACACACACACACACACACACACACACACACACACACACACACACACCTTTTAGGTAAATCCAATAAACCCAGTCAGATCCAATAATTCATGCATCATCTTTGCATATTCAATCTCTTTTGGATAACTCAGCATCTTAGTCCATTCGGGCTGCTATAACAAAATGCCATAAACAACAGAAATGTATTTCTCACAGTCCTGGAGGCTGGAAGTCTGAGATCCGGGCAGATTTAGTGTGTGGTGAAGGCCACTTTCTGCTTCATAGATGGTGCCTTCTGATCTGGCCTTTCATGGCGGAAGAGTTGAGGCAACTCTGAGGCCTCCTTGCTGGGCATCTCCCAGAGGCCCCAACTCCTCATACTTTTCACGTTGGGAGTTAGGATTTCAATGTACAAATTGTGCGGGGACACAAACATTCAGACCACACTACTTGGCCTTCCATACCACTTGGCCAACACTCTAAGGTGTTGGCCAGGCCTAGAGGCTTACAAACCTCATGTGGTCAGGGACAGTGTGATGGTGAGGCCATCAGTTCCTGGCTTGGGTGACACTTGCTCTGTTGCAGTTGGCTTATCTCCAAAAGCGCCTGAGAACACCTCTGACAACCGTCTGAACCAAATTCTCAGTGAGGTTTCCATACTGGTCCCAGGAAATCCCTATGGAATTTGTGTTTTTATTTTGGTAGGTGAGGTCTCACTGTATTTATTTTGAAATGATTAGTCATATAGCCTTAAAAGAGTTATCGGAGATCCCTATGGGTTCCTTCTACACAATACTCTCTGCCCTGCCATGCTGGCTGCTATGTTAATGGGTGTGGTGGCCCTCATGCAAGGGACTGCCTACCCCTGAATACCCAGAATGGAGAGTGGGAAAAAACACCTCTGCCTCTACCTTTATCTTTAGATATATATATACGTTTTGAGTTGGAGTCTCACTCTGTCGCCCAGACTGGAGTGCAGTGGCCGCTCCCGGCCACCGCAGCCTCGACCTGCTGGGCTCCGGCGATCCTTCCGCCTCAGCCTTCCGAGTAGCCGGAATTACAGGCATGCACTACCACGCCCAGCTAATTTTTTTATTTTATTGTAGAGATGAGGTCTCGCTGCCCAGGCGGGTCTCGAACCCGCAATCCACTCACCTCAGCCTCCCAAAGGCGCGGGATGACAGGCGTCCTTAGATATTTTTAATGCCTCTACCATCCTGGCTGAGAGGAGAATTTAGAGCAATGCCAACTGCCTCTTTCCACTACCTCCATTTTGTGTCCCACAGTCCCCCAGGGTAGACAGGGAAGTTTTTCCTCTTCCTTTTTCTGGCCCAATGGGACACTCCTTCTCCTTCCCAGGGTGGCACCCACCCTCCATGGAATAGCAATGGCAAGTAGACCGCAGAGAGAGTGACAGCGACAGTGAGAGCACGAGAGAGCGAGGGAGGAAGAGGGAGGGGAAAAGAGAGAGGTTTACTAAAAAGGGAATAAAGGTGAGGAGTATTTTAAAATATTATAATCCATATACATATTTAACAACTATTTTCCCACTGAGTTATTTGCATTTTGTTATTCTTGTGGTTTTTAAAAATATAGGTACATTTAAAATTGTTACGTAGTCAAATATTTTAATCTGTTTCTTCATGGATCATTCGTTCTTGGGGATGCTCAGAGAGACCTTGCAGATGTGGCTCAGATAACCTCTAGTTCCTCCTCATTCTTTCAAAGCATCATTTGTAATCTACTTGGAATTTGTGTTTGTATTTTGGTAGGTAATGTCTCGCTGTATTTATTTTGAAATGATTAGTCATATAGTCTTAAAAGAGTTATCAAATAATCTATCACTTCCTGTCTTATTTGGAAAACCACATTTGTTATATTAAAAAGAATTTTGGTTCTATTTTGGGGCTTCTACTTCTATTCCATGTATCTGTCTCTCTGTTCTAGTATTGATGCCATGTTATTTTAGGGACTGTGGTTTCATAATGCATATTTAATGTTAACTGGTTTAGGGTCCTGGAGGAATATTCTTTTTCAAAATTCTCTTGTCTATTCTTGCACATTCATTCTTCCAAGAAAACTCTGCACTCGTTCGGTCACTCCACTTACTCTCCAAATTGTTTTTGAACTGTTGTTTACACTTTACTTTTAATCACACTTACTAACGGCTCCTGGAAAAGTGATTATAGTAATAAATTTGGAAATGCTGCCTTGGTATTTCAACATTAGATATGACGCTGTCCTTTGATTTTAGATTAATACACATCATCATATCAAGGAAATATATAGTTTACAGAACTATACAAACCTATATTTGACATGCATTTTAATTCCTTTGGATTTTAAAATGTAACTTTATCATAAATGAATTTTGAATTTTATTAAATTAGAAATGTGCTTTTTTGATATTCATCAATATAATCTTTTTTGTGGATATTTATTTGACACATTTTAGTTCATACTATTAACCTATCCATGTAAATTCTACTTGATTAAATTGGATTAAATTCTACTTGATCAGGTTACATTATTTTTTCATGTTACTGAATTATATTAAATATTTTCTTCTAGTTTGCATCTATATTTCTATGTGAAATGATTCTATTGTTTCATTGTGCTGTCTGTGTCCCATTTTGGTATCGGGTTTATATTAATTTCACAAAGCAAATTGTGACACTTTATTTTTTTCTATGATCTGTAACAGTTTAAGTAGCATGAGAATTGTGTGTTCCTTGAAGGTTTGAAAAACTTGCCCATAAAACATTTGGGCACAGCTCCTTTTATGGATGCAACTCTTTGAAACTGTTTTCTATTTCTTCCGTGGATAGTGGTCTATTCTGGTTGTCAGATTTGATAATCTTAATTTTCTTATTTTTGACTTGCCTTCTCATTGAGATTCAACTTTTTACCACAGATTTCTACATGAAATATTACAGTTTTTCATTTCTGTGCTTTCTTTCTCATTTCCACATCATGTACTTGTATTTTCTTTCTTTTTGTCTTCACTCAGACTTCCTGGAAGGCTGTATACTTTATGACTTTTTTCAAAGAATCCAGGTTCTGAATTTAGTAATCATTTTAATCTCTTTTCCAGTACATTAACTTAATCTCTAAAGATATCTCTTTTAATTTGTGGTTATATTTTGTATTTTAATATTAACTTGAGCAGAATGCTTAGCTCATGTATTTTAATTTGTTTTTGTCGAAGATTTAAAATGGTCCCACTGTACATTTGCTTCTGAGCAAAACTTTAGTTCCTTCCTGTATGTTTGACTGGGAAGAATTCTCATCTAAGCAGTCTGTATTTCTGCTTTTGATAATTCCCTTGTCCTGGGGAGACAGGAGAGGATTCGTTGAGTTGTTGTTGTTTGTTAATTTGAAAGCAATTGGCAATTTGATCCCTCACTTTCTAAAAATTAATTTCTAATTTAATGCATTGTGGTTGGAGAGTGTGAACTCAATAATTTTTAGCTTATGGAATTATTGAGGTTTTCTTTTTGGACTAATACATAAGCAATGATTAACATGTTTAATATATATTAAGCAAAACATGTTTAATATATATTAAGGGTGTGTGTTTTACACACCCTTTTTATTTATTCTTCTTTATCCTTACCTCTCTCCATTATCTATTTTGTTGATCAAATATTGGAATAAGTATGATAAAATTTCCCTTAGCTACTGAGTTTTTTTCCAATTATTTATTATATTTTTAACAGGTTTTGCTTTATATATTTTGCTGCTGTTGCTTGATACATAAAAGATTGAGATAATTATGTCTTCATTTAAAGATGGACTTTTTGTTCTATTTAATTAGTTTCCTTTGATACGTACATTTGAAAAAATAATCTTTCAATCTCTAATATATTTTTGTTCACTTTGCTCATCACCTTAGGTATCAGTTTGCATATTTCTCTCAAATAGAGTTTTCATAATCTGTGTCTCCAATCTGGATACTTGTCTCTTAGTAAGGATTTAACTAATTTTCATTTATTATGACATTATTTGATTTGATCTTTTTTAATTGTATGCTTTCTGGCTTTATGCTTCCTTCTTTTTCTTTGTTTTCCATCTTTGTCAAACGAATTTTTTTTTCTGCGCTTTTTAATTCTGCAGTGGTTTGGAAAGGTAGTTTCCTGTTTTTTACTTTACTTGACATTAATTTTAAGCTTTTCAAAAGCATTTTTTAAATCTTCAGTTCTCTCTTACCATCACCCTACCACCCAACTTTCCCCCATGTAAGTAAGAAGTTTAGAACACTTTTATTTTCTCTTCTCCCTGAAAACACATATTCTTTCCCTTAATAAAATTTTACGTTTTAAATCTAGATTATTTCTATTAAATTTTTGGGCTGCCTATCCTGCCTTAATATCTTTCACTAATGTAGTTTTGGGATACTAATTGCTCTCTTACTATATCTTGTGATTTACTCACTTCATGCTCCAGATTTTGCTGTGTGCTTTAGAAAACAAGGATCAGCAAACTACGGCCTGTTTTTGTGAATAAAGTTTTATTAGCTGTGTTAACCATGCCCCTTAATTTACATCTTGCCTGTAGTGCTTCCTAAGTAGTTGCAACAGAGGTTGTATGACCCATAGGCTTGAAAGATTTATTATTATATTAAAGACAAGTAGAGGGCCAAACAAAATTGCACCAATAAGGATATAAGCAAAACCCATTTTCCATGCCCTTCCATGCCTGAGCCTTAATACGTGAAGGAAAATTTATCTGCTACAGAATTTAGGTCAGGTTTGAAGGTTACTTTTCATTGCTATTGCCTGAGACTTGTGTATCTCTTTGCTCTGAAGCCAAAGGTAGCAACCTTCGATGATCACTTCCTCTGCCTGGCTCTTCCTCCTCAATTCCAGCTCTTACGTCTGCCCCCCTTTTCTCTGGCATTTCTCTCTTGTTCGTCATTTCTTTACTATTTTCTACTGATTTCCATCTGAAATTCTCAAATCCATGTTCTACTTACTTACTTGTTTTTAGTAAGATACAATCCCCTCCGTATTCCCTCCACCAATAATCCATTGGATTGGCACATCGTTCATATTCGTTACCACCTACATTCATTTTATAAACTCGATAGCTCCCTAAGTCTCGTTTCAATATGATTTAGAGATCTTCCACGTCACTCTTTGAAAGGCAGACACTTGCTCTGATTCCTCACATCCATCTCCTCTATTGACTAGCTGAAGCTCTCCCCAAGTGTAGTAATTTTCCTCTTTTTGTTCAACCTTATACAGGGTGGGGTGACCTCGTACTAAAATTTGAAATGGGCTTCGTTGGAAACTGGGTGGGTCCCTGCTCACATCTTTCAGACTCAGATGAAGGAGAGAAGGGAAAGGATTGTCTTTGATCGTCTCTCTTGTAGTCTAAATCTGCCAGATTGCAGATCTGTTTATCCCAAGGGAGACAGAAGTAAAGGGTTTCACTCTTGTGCAACGAAGTCTCTTTGTCCTGCTACCTTGGCACATTGGATGTAGGGTCCTCTCCTCCACTGACACAGCTGCCTGCCTATGTGCCATGCCCCAGAGAGTCTCCCTTGTCTGCTGACCTTGCCTGGAAAAGCGGAGGGACCTTCCCACTCTACATAGACCTGAGCATTGATACTCTACCCAGACACTCAAGTACCATTGAGATTTGTCTTTGAAAAGTTGCCCTGAGCTGCCTGATTCCAGTTTCTGTTATTGCAAGCTCTACGGGGTGTTCCCGAGAAGCAAGTGGGGCCATCTCATCTTTACCTTCCTTTTCTTGACGTGAACTGAGGACGCATCAGTCCTTCATTCGGATTGGTCTTAACCAAACTTTAGTTTCCAGAAACTTATCAGACATGCTGGCATATAAGTATTGGCTTTCCCTGGGGGTTTTTAACAGGGAGGTACATTTTCACCATTATGAACATTCTTTTAGATGTGTTAAGAATTTTGAAAGGGGATCAGGAGATTCAGAGTGATCTAGAAGTTAGTGCCTCTGTGTAGGCTCCTTTTCACAGTGATATCCAAATGAGAAGCAGAAATGAGAGTGTGTGATCATTTCCTTCCGTCCTTCAGAAATCTGTGGTTCAAGCCAAAGTATACCCATCATCCTAGAGCTTTTGCCTTGCAATGCAGTTAGAAGAAGATACCAGTGGGGTCAGACAGTTGCAGTGTCCCTGTAGAGTTCAGTAAGCTGAGCTTTCTTTTGTGGCTCTGAACACACGAGGATTGTGTGAAATCACATGAAGAGTTTAACAGGTGCTAGGAAAAAGAAGTGAAATTGCTCACAAATCTGGGCCTTTGTCAGCCCAGGCTGCCATAACAGAATACCACAGACTGAGAGGCTTAAACAACTAACATTTCTCACAGCTGTGGAGGCTGGAAGTCTGAAATAAGAATGCCAGCATGACTGGGTTCTTGGTGAGGGCTCTCCTCCTGGGTCACAGACAGCCACCTTCCTCCCATGGCAGAGAGAGCGCCAGTCCCTTCCTCTGGCGGAAGGCAGGAATCCCATCACTGGGGCACCATCTTCATGACCTCATCTAACCCTAATCACTTCTTAAAGGCCATACCTCCTAGTACCATCATACTGGGGGCTAAGGTTTCAACATACGGATTTGGAGGGGACACAGATATTCTGTTCACATTAGTGTAACTTTCAGGATACTTATTGAATCTAATTTAAAGCCCAGAAAAAGCCAGTAAAAATAGAGGTTGCTATGCTCAGGTAGAGATGAGGAAACTGGGACGCACCAAGAATTAAGTGACATCATGCTAGAGTTACTTGACTGCATTCCCTGGAACAGAGGAAGGGGGTCTGGCCACAGCTAGAGACCTGGAATCTTACCTAGTTCTGCCCCAAACTCAGCACAGTATCTCCTCATCCATAGCAGAGGAGAGACTTGCATTGGGCCAGTGGCTTTCAAACTTCTCCGCTTCAGAACTCTTGGTGCAAAAGGAATCCTACTCAGAAGCCCAAGATATAAAATGGATAAAAGCAGCACCACACTGGTGAGTGAAGCAGCCAGGGAACCCTGCGTCCTGGGCACTCAGCCCTCCCTTCCTGCTGGCAGCAGCCGCCAAGGGGAATCGGGAGACAGGTTGCTCTCTGTGCTAATGGTGTCTGATTCCAGACTCATTAAATGGTATCAGAATAAATGCTGGAAGGAGTGTGGTTTGCATTTTCAAAGGAGAAGCAGGCAAAATTGACAAAGGGCACATGGGCTGTCATTATTCTGGAATGCTGGCAGAGCAGTCGTCTTTGCCCAAAAAGGGTTTGAAAAGGGAGCGTTGCACACTCGCTTTTTTTTTCATGTGCTGTCCACATTTAGCTTATTGCCAGGGCATTCGTTGCCAGTTGGAAACCTGCTGTTTATAAGCGGACCATGTCATTTAGTCCCTCATAACGAAAAATGCTTTTTGAAATTTACCTGCAACATACAAGTTGCATGTTTTTGTTTTCCATGATTTTGCTGTTACCTGGAAATTACTAAATGACAACCTCAGAAATGAAGTTTTAAAAGAAACTCTAGAGAGGATAAAACCCCAGAATAACAAACTATTCCTAAAGAGGTCAGCATCAGTAGTTCTCAATCAAGGGTGATTTTGACCTCCAGGGAACACTTGGCAATGTCTGGAGATGTTTTTTTGCCAGTGTCACAGTTATGGTGGGAATTGCTACTGGCATCTTGTGAGTTAGGCCAGAGATCTTGCTAAAGGTCCCAGAATGCACAGGACAGTCCCCACAAATAGAGAATTAACCAGTCCAAAATGGCAACAGTGCCAAAATTAATTAAACTCTGGTTTAGTCTATAGGGATTCCAAAAATTTATTAAAATACTTTAGAAACACCACACTTAAAGCAGACACCCATTTTTCTTACTATTCAGATGTTTATTTCCTATGTTGCCAACATTTTGTCTAGTGAATCAAAACAAATAATTCCTCCCACCACAACCCCCTCCCCCCAAAGTCTCCAAATCCCTGGAGTTCACCAAAGAGGCAATAATTGCCCGCTCACTACTGTTTTTCATGGTGATAAAATTCACCATTTTAATCACTTTAAACTGTGTGATTCAGTACCAACTAGCACACTGACGGTGTTGTGAAACCATCACCACCAGCTTGTTCCAAAACACTTTCATCATCCTGAAATGAAACCTGGGTCTCATCAGCATTCACTCCCCAGCACCCTCCCCAAGTTCATGGCAGCCATCAATCGTTATGGATCTGCCCGTTCTTGATTCAGCATAGAAATGGAATCATACAACATGTGGCCTTTTGCACATGCCTCTTTCACTTAGCGTGATGTCATCAAGCTTCGTCTGTATGGTGGCATGTATCAGTACATCATTCCCTTTTTATGACTGAGTGATATTTATTTGTGTGGATATGCCATGTTTTATTTATCTGTTCATTGGTTGGTGGACTTTTTAGCTGTTTCTATCTTTTATCCCTTATAGCACGGCTATCACATTCATGTACAAGTTTTTGTTTGAACACTTTTTTGAGTTCTTTTTTTTTTTTTGAGGTGGAGTCTCACTCCATTGCCCAGGCTGGAATGCAGTGGCACTCCCACGGCCACCCCAGCATCAGTATGCTGGGATCCAACGATCCTTCTGCCTCAGCCTTCCAAGCAGCTGGAACTACAGGTGCACACCATCACGTCCAGCCAATTGTTTATTTACTTTTAATTGTAGAGACGAGGTGTCGTCAAGTCGCCTGGGTTAGTCTCAAACCCTCAGGCTCAGGCAATCCACTTGCCTCGGCCTCCCAAAGTGCTGGGATTATAGGCTGAGCACCAAGCCCGGCCTTCACTTCTTTTAAGTATATACTTAGGAGTTGAATTGCTGGATATATAGAACTTCCATGTTTAGCTTCTTAAGAAACTACCAAACTGTTTGCCTCTGCAACTGCTCCTGTTCACGTACCCACAAGCAATGTACAAGGGTTCCAATGTCCCCAAATCCTCACTATTATTTGCTGTTTTCTTTTTTTAAAAATTATGTGCATCCTAGTGGGTTTGAAGTGTCTCTCTAGTGGTCTTGCTTTTCATTTCCCTAATGATGAATTATGTTGAGCATCTTTTTGTGTGCTTGTTAGCCATTTGACCATCTTTTTTTGGAGTGATATCTACTCAAGTCCTTTGCCCGTTTTTAAATTGGATTTTCTATCTTTGCTTTGCACTGTAGGAGTTATTTACACATTCAGGATGCTAGATCCTTGTCAGATTGCAAACATTTTTATTCTGTGAGTTGTCCTTTCACATTCTTGATATTGTCCTTTCAAGTATGACTGTCTTTCATTATCATGAAGTCCAACTTATCTACTTTTCCTTTTGTTGCCTATGTTTTGGTGTCATGTCTAAGAAATCATTGCCTAACTCAAAGTTCCAAAGATTTATTCTGAAGAGTTTATAGTTTTATCTCTTACAATTAGGTCTTTGATCTATTTTGATTTAATTTTCACATATGGTGTGAGGTAAGCTTCCAACTTCACTTTTTTGCATGTGGAAATCTAGTTGTCCAAGCGTCATTTGTTGAAGAGACTATTCTTTCTTCATGACTGGTCTTGGCACCCTTGTAAAAATTCAGTTGACCATAGTATATGACTTCATTTCTAGACTCTCAATTCTATTCCACTGAATGAAATTCTATTTCATATGTCTATTATTGCATTTCAGGACATACTGTTTTGATTACTGTATCTTTGTAGTAAGTTTTGGAATTGCTACCCACTATTTTTTTACATTTCCAAAAGCTTAATGGAAGCTTTCAAAAACACTGCCCCTTTAAAAAAAAAGAAAAGAAAAGAAAAAGAAAATGGCATAGACTGCAAGGACATAATTCCTTTGGATTCCTATGTTCAAAAGCTCTGAAGATGGAAAGTTCTACATTAATAATTTGCAACCAAAACCTGGCCTGATCAGAACTCATTTGGCAATGATCAAAACCTGAACTCAAACAAGTTCATTTGTCGGTTTTATATTCACACATCATGTTGCAAAAATATTTACATGTTTCATTGTGGAATGCCGACCCATACCCCGCTGGTGGTGTTACACAATAAACAATGTATCATCCTTATTGCCTTCATAAAGTCTGAAGAATTCTGAATTCCAAAACACACCTGATGCCAAAGATTTTGGGAAAAGGAAAGGTGGAAGTGTGTCTTTCTATTAGCCCATCGTGGGTTATCCCATAATGTTCAAAACTCATGATTTTTTTTAAGATGTGGGGTAACTCATGATTTTTAATCTTTGATGAGCAAAACACAAAGATAAACAAATGATCTCAATTCGTTTTACCTAACATTTATGGTACAACTGATTTGTGTTAGCCATCATCTTAGGCACCTTACCTGCTCTGTCTCTGTAGCCATCATGGTCTGTTTGTGATTTTCACATAATGCTCCTCCTTAGATAGGTTGACGCAGTCTTGAATTTTGCACTTTAGTCAGTTCCTTTGGTTTGAACATTGCCCATCCGGATCACCCTTTAAAATGGAAATGACCAGGCCATTTATGAAGTAGGAGAGTTCTGCTTCTAGTATATCCAGTCCTGTATCCTTTCTCATTCAAGTATAATTTTATTTGGCTTCAGAGCTCCCCTATAAGATTATGAGAATGTATTTTTGTCCTCATCTTATCTTCTTCCAAATTTAAGCCCACAGAGATTAATTTACCCAATGCCACCAAGCAAGTAAATCACAGGCCTGTCGTGATTTTTCCCCTGTATCATGTTATTGCCCTCAATAGAACCATTAATAATTTGGGACCAAAACCTGACATGATCAGAATTCACTTGGCACTGTACCCAATCTGCGCACAAAGCATTAGCCACGGTCACCACCTCCACGAAGACACAGAAAATCCTACACTCTCTACCCCAACCCTGTCATGATTAGCTCTTATGGTTTCCTGGATGAAGGGAAAAAGTAGGAGGATTAAAGTTGGAAAAAGCCAGGACAAATACAGGGATGAGCAGGAAACTAGGGGACAAAAGCTGTAAATTATTAACAAGGTGTGTCTAATGTTCACTGAGTTTTCATGTCCAGTTCTTGTCTTGAACTCGCTGATTAATCAAAACATGTTCATGAAGCACTAAGCATCTACTATGTGCTCAGAGCTGAGCTAAGTCTTACGGAGGATACTGAGGAAGACAAGCCACTGTCTTTAAGTCTTATTTGGGGTGAGGGAGATAACACACGTGAAACAGTAGTCATCAGGACAAGATAGCATTCATTGTCAATGCTCTAGGAATTCAGAAGTGTGATATGTCAGGCAGGGCTTAGATAGTCACAGAAATCTCTGGGAAGGAAGTGAGTCTTCAACTGGATCTTGAAAGGCAAGATTTGAAAAGCCACTAGAAGCTCCAGGTCAGGAGTGAGTGTAGCATGTTCATGGGCTAGGAAGATAGTCCTCGTGTGTGTGTGCATGTGTGTGTGTGTATGTGTAGACATCTGGCTTCCACAGACACCCTCTTCCATGACTCACCACACATGCGTGGAGAGTCATGGAAGACAGCATTGACCGGACTTTGCAGGACAACATTATCCTGGGTGTCTTTTGGAAGCCCAAAGATTTTGGCCCTGAAGTAAGAGGAAGTGGGGAACCACTGGTGGTTTGGGGCAGAGAAGTGACACAGAGCAGTGTTAGAATAAGCTTAGGTCCGCAACGATGGCAAGGCATTTTGAAGTGAGAGATTTAGGCGAGTGGTTGAGGTTTGAATGAGAACCTGCCCAGGAGTGTGGCAGCAAGATGCAAAGGGTGGAGTAGAGAGCAGGAACATTTCGAGGCAGGTCCAGAATCAGAGGCTGCTTATGAGGAATCAGAGTGGGATCAATGAAAGATGGCATTTGGGAAAAGAAAATGGAGAAGCTAAGTCAATGGGTCATCACTTAAGGAGGGCCAAATTTTAGGACATGTTGGGATTAATAGGGAGAAGAACAAGCAGCAATTTCTTGAGGTTTTGGAAAATTGGGAGACTCAGCACAGTCTAAAATCCTGGCAACACGAAGAGGAGAACATTGAGGAGGGAGTGATGCCAATGTCAAATGCAGTAGAGAAGTCAAAGAGGAAGAAAACCAGAGGAAGGAAACATGTGTGTGAGTATTCTGATGTCAGTTTTAACTTATCAAGCCCAATGAAAGAGTTGGGGAGAGATGTCATTAAATAGAAATGCCACCAGCTTTCTCTTAGGCTGGAGTTCCAGATCTAGGAGCAGTTTTGGTAGATCATTAAGGATCACGAGGGATGTGGAAATGCAAGTGGAGGTGAGGAACAGAGCCAGGGGCTAAGAGGAAAAGGGAAAAGGATGAAAGATTGTGCTGTCAAAGAAAGATGAGTACAACAGAAGGGGAAATCTTTAGGCAGTGGTTGAGAAGATTACAACAAAGAGGGTATCTGTGGAAACGAGATGCCTTCACGGTTGGCATGGAATGAGAAAGGGATCCAGGAGAGAGGCAGTGGGATGGGGGATACAGGGAGCTGCACGTGGACTTGAGGCTTTTGTCCTCTGAGATGGGAATGTCACTTGAAGCCAGACAATGTATCAATTTGATCTGCTTTCTTTTCCTCCCCTGCCTTCCCTACTTCCCTTCTGTTGTTCTTTTAATCAATTTCCTTTGGGATTTTAGTTTATTACGAATTGATGCTACATGCTTTATGTGCTTTTTTTTCATCCCTGTGAACATTTGGAGTAATAGGTCACTTGATTCTCCTGTCCAGGATGAGGAAATTGTGGCAGAGGGTGGTTAAGTAACTTGCCCAGGGTCATGCAGCAAGTGAATGACAGAGTAGGAATTGGAACCTGGTTCTCTTTGGTGCCAAATCTTGTGCCCTTAACATCCTTTGTGTTCTCCGTCCATTTCGCTAAAGCAACCAGCCTGCTCCTGCTATTGTTCCTGGCTTGGCCGCAGTCTGATCATGCCCACATAAGGATGTGTTTGCACTCTATAGCCATAATCCTCCCCGCCCCCCCCGCCCCGTTCCCAAGAGTCGGAAAAATGGTTGTGGGGAAATAACACCTCCTGGTGTCAACCCAGCCTCCATGGGGGACAGAATGCTTAGCAACTCTTTCAAAGTATCCAAGACAAAACTTGACCTTTAAGTCGTTTCTCCATTGAGAGTTAAACTTGTCTTCAGCAAATATGGTTTGGATAAATCAAAACCTCCTGTTTTCGCTGTTTAACTGGGAAGGTAATATTTCCAATCTGATTTAAAATTTTTCTCTTGCCAGATTCTGCAGGGCAAGAAAAAAAAAGCATGCTAAAGTTCAGGATAAAAAAGAAACTTCCCAGGAAGTGCATGGGTACAAACCATCGCTGTGGTCATCGTAAATATCACTTTTACTTTCCAAACCAAAGTCTGAGGTTTCCATGGAAACTGCCTTGACCCCGGCTGGTTTGCATCATGCTGTTTGTATAGAAGCCAGTGGAGCAGGGCCTGGCTATGTCACAGAGTTCAGGTGTCCATATCAAATGGATCTCCTGGGACAGATACCAGAACGAAAAATATTGCATGCAACACCCTCTCCCACCCAACCTCTGCCTTCCCAAACCGAGCACTCTGCTACTGTACTGACCAATGCCCAGAGCTTCCCAGAGTCTGCTGTCCTCTCAGCGTCAAGCCCCCAGCTGCATCCAAGTGTGACTTCTCTATAGGTCTAACTGTGTCCATCGGAAGGGAATTAGAGCTGCCGGCTTTTAATTGATGAATGGTGCACTCATCCGCGTGTTCTTGGGCAATATTGTTTCATAAGGGTCAGAACGTACGTTTGACAATCCGAGCCAAGTGCAAGCTTGAGAAATTGCAGATTGCCTTCCTGGGATGCACCCAGGCTTCCAGATGGGACTGATTTCCCAAGGTCAGTGCAGAGCTCGGTACAAAGGTGTCTCCTACGGAGAACATGTGGCGTGAGGTTGTGCTGAGGGTCAGGGCTTCCTTTCCTGTTCTCTTCCTTGACCTTGGCGGAGTTAGCCTGCCTCTAAGGGCTTCTCTCCAGTCATGGGGGAATCACAGGAATGGTTTGTGCCCCCCATGCCCCTTCCACCACCCTACCCCATGACCCGCTCTGGTTTTCTAGGCTTAGTGAGGGCACGAAGGAAGAAATGTGCCTCCTTCCACCAAATCATTTCCATTTCTTAAAATAAATCCCAGCTTTCCTCTTCTGGGAAGCCACCCCAGAGTGAACCGAGATCTCAAAATATCTTTTATTTACTTTGTTCAAGAAACACCGAGAGCCTACTGGGCGCCAGACACGAACAGATCCTGACTTCAAGGTGGAGACTGACACATAAACAAGCCTAACAAAGGGCCATGATCATTGCCCGGATACCGCCGGAAGAATTTGATTTTCCAATATAGGGGTCAGGGTGTCAAAAACTGTCTTCAGCCGGGCTCGGTGGCTCAGCCTGTAATCCCGCGTCTTTGGGAGGCTGAGGTGAGTGGATTGCCTGAGCCCGCGGGTTCGAGACCCGCCTGGGCAGCGAGACCTCATCTCTACAATAAATAAAAAAATCAGCCGGGCGTGGTAGCACATGCCTGTAATTCTGGCTACTTGGAAGGCTGAGGCAGAAGGATTGCCGGAGCCCAGCAGGTCGAGGCTGCGGTGGCCGGGAGTGTGCCTCTGCACTCCAGTCTGGGTGACAGAGTGAGACTCCAACTCACAAAACAACAACAACAACAACAAAAAACTATCTTCACAGAGAAATAACTTGACTAGCACAATCCAAAGCCTTCTGATATAATCAACGTGCATAGTTCATCATTATATCATGCACTTTAAATATACACATTTGCATGCCAATCTGTCTTGACACCTCTCGAGATAACAAAAATTTTGAATGTAAAGGTCTGGTCTGTGTTATACTAGGTTCAATATCTGATCTGCCCAAAATAAAGCTGGGAATGCAGTGAAAACCATGGTGATCCTGACTCAGCTTTCAGGGCTAAAGGGACAAATTAGGGACTCACGGGTGGTTTTTGAGAGGGGGTGGCCCCGTACAGACAGTGAGGAGGGAAGAGGCCTTTCCTCTGTGTAGGAGAGGAATGGATTGACAGACACAAAAGCTACAGAATAGGAGACTTGGACACAGTACTTTGATTTTCTACCATTTCTTTGATAGTGATGGCATCTACATCTTAACCATGATTACAGACTTTTAAATGACCCTGGTTCTCCTTTGCTATGGGCCTTTGGGAAGCTTCCTTCTCTCCAGGCCTCAGTTCTTCGCCAGCAGAATTATGGGGTAGGCTTAGGTGATCATCTCTTAAGCTCTAAATTATATTCTGCAGGCCTAACCTGAATCTGTCTTCATCAGCTTTGAATCCTCAGGGCCTGAGCACAGAAGTAAGTGCTAAATAAATATTTGCTGAATTAAATTAAAGAGAATCAAAGTCCAGTCCTACATTGTCAGAGAGTGCAGCAGTCCCAGTCGCTGTGCTTTTTTACATGAACAGCAGAGCCAAAGGTTTGAGGGTTCTACCTGACACAGAGACTTGGAAGGTGGCATCAGTGACTTGGATGTTTAAGGGGGTCCCACTTGGCTTCTTCAGATGTGGATGGACCCACATTCTGGATATGTGCCTTGTGCTATTCAATATCTGAATGTAAAACGGATAACTAAGTCGATTATCCAAAGTACCTAAAGATGGTGTTATGCACTAAAGAAAGTATCCAAGCAACATTTTTGGTGCCTGAAAGGAAAATGGTGTGGAACATCTGTATTATTAAACGCTTGTTCTGGTTTGTATTCAGTTACTTGGCTTAACTTTGTACAGCCCCAAGAAACAGAAGTCTTGTGATCAGTATAGACAGCCAGCTGGAACAACCCAAGCCAGAAAAGCGTCTAAATTGTCCTAATTGTATGTCGTACTGCTTGTAGTCACTTAAAGATAATCCCACTTCTCTGTCTTCTGTGTTGTTTTGGTACAGATGAAAGTAATGCATTGAGATAGGAATCAAAGCCGGTTAAGGTGGGAAGTTTCTGAGCCGTCCACCAGAGCTACTGATCAATGAATCTTCTTCATACATCTCAGTTCATTGGGATGGATGCTGGAGTAGCCATTGCAAAGTTGTTTCATAAAGCAAAGCTTTTTTTTTTCCTGTTCTATAACACATCCCCATTGAGGGCATTGGTCAGACCTCAGGTTTTCTCATCCAATGACTACTATAGATGTTAAAGGACTCTGAATGTGACTACTTCTCTCTTCACCCGTATTTTTTTATGTAGATTCTGCACCCCATCTGAAGCCATTTTTGTTCCATGTAATCAATGTCAGGTACAAATACATTTTAAAAATTTTTTTTAGAAAAGACTGAAGACGTACAAGCAGATGCCTGGTAGAGGAGGGTGAAATCCACATGCTTTTTTCTTTCTATTCACAAGGATAGACAAAACTTTCTTAGCACTTATGAGCTAGTGAGTTTATACACATCTTTGTTTTTGTTTTTGTTTTTTATAATCGATATTTTTTATTTCGATATTGTGGGGTACAGTTAAGGGTTAGGTATACAGATATGCTCCGTTCAGACACTCTTGTTGATAAAAGGTGTCTCCCCGTCCCCAGACAGATGTTTACTACCATTAATCCCATCTCCCTTCCCCTCTCTCCCCCCATAGTTTCCCACCACTCTCAGTCATTTTCTTATGGTAATACGTTGGGTGATCAAGGTCCACTATATGAGTGAGAACATGTGATACTCAGATCTTTGTTTCTTTGAGAGGTCACCCAGTATTATATATAGACTCTAGTTCCATCCAGGTTGCTGCGAAATTCATGATTTTTATCACAGCATTGTTCACAATAGCAAGAACCTGGAAGCAACCATGCTGCCCATCAAAAGAGGACTGGATTTTAAAAATGTGGTACATATATCCATCTTTGTTTAGAAATCACATTTCTGCTGGGCTCAGTGAGGCGACGGCCTGTTGCCCAGTTAGGAAATGGCAGGACTGGGATTCAAACCAAGACCCTTGGACTCTGGACCCGAGGCCTTTCCCCGCCCTGTGCTTCCTCCCTGGGCTGGTTGGCTACTCCCTTCTGGGCTCTGTGGAACTGCATTTAAGGGTGCACAGCCCCATGGGACCTGCACCCTCACCTTTACTCACCACCCACCACGAACACCATGGCGGGCCCCTCCTGCAGAACACAGAAAAGAACCTCTCCTTTCGAACAACCAGCGAAGGTTTTGTTCAGAATTTCCCAGATCTCTTCGTGGTTTATCTTTGCAAGCTTGGCTATGAGAAGCTACTTATTTGCTCTTTTTTTTAACTTTTAAACTTTTTTATTTTAAAATTGTGGGGTACAATTCAGGGTTAGGTATACAAATATTCATTGTGCAACACTTGTTGATGAGGTGTGTCCCCCCCTTCCCCAGGTAGATTTTCACTACTGTCCATCCCATCTCCCCCCACCACAGTTTCCTGCTAATGACAATCCTTTTCTCATAGTATTACGGTAGCTGTTCAAGGAACACTTATGAGTAAGAATATGTGATACTCAGTTCTTTGTTTCTGTGAAAGATCACTCAGTATTATAGACTCTAATTCCATCCAGGTTGCTGCAAAGTTCATGATTTTGTTCTTCTTTATGGCTGCATAATATTCTTTAGGATCTACAAGGAACTCACACGTGCTGAAAAGAAAAAAGCAAACAGCCCCATTACAAAGTGGGCAAAAGATATGAATAGACAGTTATTTGCTCTTATATGTGTTAACTGCAGTTTGAGAAAACGGCTGCCAGATCAACAATATCACTGTGGTTATGGCTGTGTGGCCTAAATAACTCATTACACTTCTCTTCTTAAAGGATTTGATGGAAGTTTTTAGTGAGATTTGTTATTGTCTTTGAGAAATATGGGTGCTTTCTAAGTGGTGGGTCATTTGCAAGTTTCCTTCTAACACAGTATTGCAGTATAAGAGCACCACCATTAGTCCACAGGCTCTGGACAATTGGGTGGATTTTATCTTTAAGGATATGGAATAAAGAATGGTGGGGGGCACACCTCATCAACAGGGGTTCCTGCATGATGAATGTTTGTATAACCAACCCTGAATTGTACCCCACAATTTGAAAATTAAAAAATTTTTTTAAAAAGTGGTAGGAAGGACTTTTGCAATGTTTGTACGTACAATGCTTTGTCAGTTGGGGCCATGAGATCAGACTCATTGGGTCAGCGATCAGTAGCTCTCTTCATCCCCATGAACATAGCTCCATCAATAACTGGAAAAAAGTCCTATCCTCGCATCTTTGCTGAGGGTCACATTAAGCTGTGTGCTGTGCCGGGGGCATCTTTAGGAGTCAGCATACAGCAGACATCGAGACTAAATTCAAGAACTGCAACACTGAGTTTTTGAACAACTGCTTCCCCAACCAGAGCCAGGCCAGGAACTGCTGGCAGAACTGCCTGGACTTCCACTGCTGTGAGATGGCAGTGCCTGCTAAAGGGGGTGATGACTCTGGGTGTAAGTGGTACCTGTGTTTGTTCAAGTCCCTCTCCCCCATATCTTGAGTCTCTGCCGGGAACAACTGCTGAAGACATGTTTTCTGGAAAGATATGACCTGGCTGCACCCCATCTCTCCTCTGTCCTCCATTCTGCTCCCAGGATAAAGGGGGACCTGGGTACAGGGTGGATTCCTACCCTGGGACCCTGAATCATGACTTGACTACTAATAAAAACTCATGGGAAGGTGGGAGAGGAAAGAGTGGAAAGAACTCGGGTTAATGAATTAGGACATTACTGGGTGCATTCCAGCTGTGTCAGTAATCCCTCTGGGCATGTGACTTTCACACCTGAGAAAGGGAGTGTGTAAAAAGCTGCCCACGTTATTTCCGAGTAGTATTGTGAGTAGTATCGTGAGAGAGTCACCTGGTCAAAAAGATTTGTGTATCATACAAAAGTTAATTGTTATAAAATGTAAAACTGTTTTGTTGCATAGACCACATGGAGTGAAGAATCGTTAGCAGAAGGGATAGCCAGTCCATCTGTGATAAGAAATTTAATGGTGCAGTTGGTGAATGCACACCAGGCCACTGAAGAAAGTAAGTGTTTAGAGAAACATATGACAACATGACAGAGTAACTTTATATATTGAATATAATAATATAAAGGAAGGCTTGTGTTTGCTTTCTTTTTAATGTCGTTTTTTACAGTTTATTTTTATACATGAAAAAAAATTCTAGTGCACAATAGATTTGAAAAAACTGGCCCTTCCCACGGATGATTTGAGAAGCTCTGATATGTGAGACATCCAAGGTTCAGAAAATAAGTGAAAAATTAAAGTAGGAGTCTGCATGTTTTACTCATCCAGAGAAAGACCCACAGGAAGCAGAAGACGTTCCAAGTTCCAACTAGATGGATCATTGCTCTGCCAGATGTAGGTGTCCTACAGATCCAGCCACAGGATATACCTTGACGCCCTGAACTTGGAGGCTCATGCAGTATCGTCAGAAGGAAAATAGATCCAAAGAGAGGGGTTACTTGCTTTTCCTAAGATGATACCTGAGAAACACAGGGACTGTGCCCTTTCTGGGCTCTTCTAGACTGGAGATTGCTACACCCCACAAGACTTAATAACATTTCCAAAAGTCTGTGGTTAACGGAGGAGAGAAATGATGCTAATTTCCATGGCCAGAAACATCAGAAATGGCTGCATGATCGGCAGAAAGCCAGATTTGTATTTTGATATCTGTACTGATAAATTAATACAACTTTAAAAGAGATTTATTTTTATGTTAAAGATGTGGGGTGCCATTCAGGGTTAGATATACAAATGATCATTGTACAGGTAATGTTTGGGTCTCACTTTGGTCCCCACTTTACCTGGTTTGAGATCAGGTACCCTTACTGATGAAGTCAGCCCCCACCCCTGGCAGTTTCCCACTACTGCCAATCTCTTTCTTATCGTATTATGATAATTGTTCAGGGCCACTTAGGAGTTGAGAACAGGTGGTACTCAGTTCTTTGTTTCTGTATTAGATCGCTGAGTATTATAGACTCTGAGCCCATCCAAGTTGCTGTGAAATTCATAATTCTGTCCTTCCTTATGACTGCGTAATTTTAATATCAAATAAGAAAACACCCCGCACTCATCTCATTTTGGCTTTGGCTTTTCATCTATATTCATTCCTCCATATGAAATTTAGAATTATTTTTGTCTAGTTCTAAATAAACCCTTGATTAGAATTCTGTTAACTTATATATTAAAATGGGTAAAGCTGTTGTCATCACTATATAAAGCCCTCCGTCCAAGGATGTATCATTCCATTCAAGTCAGTTCATTTCTGTAACGTTCTCTATTGCTTACCTATTCCTTTCTGGTTAAATACATTCCTAGATTTTTTTAATAGTTTTGTTGCTTCTGTGAGTGGAATCTTGTCCTCCATTACATTCTAATTTTAATTAATACTGGTATATAAGGAGGCTATCTATTTTAATATATTTAATGTTTACACAGCTACCTTCCTGCTTTCTTATTATACTACTAATAATTTTTCCAGCTAATACTTTTGCATTATCCAGACATGCAAAAATCATCAACACTTAAACTCTGTTCCTTCTTTCCAATACATATAAATCACTTTTTTCTTGGTGTGTTGCATTTGCTATTATTTCCAGAACATGCTGAATAGAGGTACCCTATTGACATATGACCAACTGTTGGACCTTTTTTTTTCTAATATCAACAAAAACATGTTACTTTGAAACCATGTACCAGCCTCCTCTTCCTCTCTCCATAGTTTCTCAAACACTTGCTGATAGAAATAAAATCTCATTCAGAGAACTATGAAGGACAATCTTGGGAGAAACATGCAGATTGAATGAATGGTTTCTGCCTGGCTTTAGCGATATGGTGCAAAGACTGATTGTGTGTCTACTTATAAGGCTTCTGCATTTCTTACAGCATCTTAATTCATCTCATGAGGGGTACCTGAGTCACAACTGGGCTTCTTCATTAGGCCTGGGTCAGAGAAATCTCATTACCTTTCCAGTATGCTGTGCACAGCTCAGCCTCCTGCAGAGGCAGCCGGGTATCCTTCTGAGGTCTTAACTTGGTATTTTATTCTCGGTTTCAATCTGAACCCATATCCAAGGCACCCACCTCAGACAAGCAGAAAGGAAACCAAATGTATCCTTTGGTTCTACTTCCAACCCATTCAAAACTAGAAGGCAGTCACAGATCTCAGGAGTTGACACGATGGAGGTCTGGGTGTCTGCTTTCCATTGCGACGAGGTCAGGGAAACTCATGAGGCTGGTATCACCACCGAAAACTTCCCAGGCTGAGTCATGTGTTCCCATTGCAATGGGATCTACTTCGGCTTCAGAAGGGCCAGTGTTAGGACACTCTGAGTATCAGTGATGCTCCTCTTTTCTTCTAACTTGCTCTTTTCCTTTACATATGTATGCACACATGTGTATGTGTAATTGTACAAGCTTATGCACACACGCTCATACACCCATGCGGTGG
Organism: Carlito syrichta; assembly: GCF_000164805.1. Taxonomy (NCBI): domain Eukaryota; kingdom Metazoa; phylum Chordata; class Mammalia; order Primates; family Tarsiidae; genus Carlito; species Carlito syrichta. Next base: position 203,569 of record NW_007249159.1, read on the forward strand.
ATGCTGCAATGTTCCCTCTGAGTCCCCTCCCGGGTGCTAGGAGGATTGGTAGCTGGCAGTTCATTTCTGAGTCTCACTCTTGGTGGCTGCCCTCTGCAGCTGGGAGCCACCATCTTCCTGAGGGCAGCCCCCTGCTAAGGACTGGTCGATGTCCTAAGTGGGGACAGCTGTTGCGAGCAAGGCCAGCCCTCTGGAATGAGCTGAGGCTTTTGTCCTGACTGCATTGCAGGCCAGCCTCTCCCTCCGCCGCATCCTGCTGGCTTCCCTCGCCTACAGGCATAACACTCAGGGCGATTCCAACAAGGCTCCTGCCACAAACCTGCATCTCAGTGTCTGTATTTCAATCCACTTCTCTGGCCTAAACAAACTGTTTAAATTTTGGAAGTGTCATCGTATTTCCATTTGCTTCTTTTCTTTTTCTCTTTGGCCAATTCCTCCTCATCTCTTGTCCTGTAATACTAACTTCAGCCCCACCAATTTCTACCAGGAAAACACATGTCCACTCCCTGACTTGTATCTGTCTGTATTTCTGTTAAGTTTTCTCTGAATGCTGTCTGTAGTCTACTGTGCTCATCCTTTCCTCTGTCAATGGGCACTTCATCTTGTTTCCAGGTTTTTGCCTCCACAAACATCCCATGATGTCTACAGAGATCCTTACGTACACAGATGCTTTTACATCTAGGGGAAGATGTCTGACAGGGAGGTTGCAGCTTCAAAGGATGTGCATGCTTGCAATTTTAAAGATGTTGCCAGGTAACTTTCTCAGGGGTCTGTTCCATCATTTCACCAGCAGTGCAGAAGAGTATCTGCTGCTTGCTGTCACCTTAAACATCCCACCCAAAGATCCCACCTGAACAACTGATGTGTTGCTGCTCTGCCCCGGCTGGAAAGAAGTGCCCTGAGCATCCTACCAAGGATGTATTATTCCATTCAAGTCAGTTCATTTCTTTAACGTTCTCTATTGTCTATCTTATTCCTTTCTGGTTCAATGCATTCCTCGATTTTTTTTTATAGTTTTGTTGCTTCTGTGAGTGGAATCTTGTCCTCTATTGCATTTAACTTTAATTAATACTGGTATATAAGAAGGCTATCAATTTTAATATATTTAATGTTTACACAGCTACCTTCCTGCTTTCTTATTATACTACTAATAATTTTTCAGCTGATACTTTTGTGTTATCCAGGCATGCAAAAATCATCAACACTTAACTAACTCTGTTCCTTCTTTCCAATACATATAAATCACCTTTTTTTTGGTTTGTTGCAGTTATTACATGAACATTCCACTTGAAGATCCCACCTGAACCTCCCATCTGAGTATCCCACCTAAAGATCAAAGGGCCAATCCACACCACAGACTTTGTTTACAATGCCCTCATTCCTCATTGCAAACCCAATCTTGTTTCTTTCCTCTTGGAGGGTGATGGGCTTGTAGAGAAGGCTGATCGGTTTGAATAAAGATCCCAGGCTCTCAGGTAACTCCTTCCTCTAAGTGGATGAGAAATATGGGGCAGAGACCAGCAAGTGTCTTCCCCTGCTCCAGCCTACAGACCGCACAGCCAAGCCCAGACTTCCCCTGAGAGAGGCAGGAGCCAGCCCAGAGTACATGGTTCTACAGGCCAGGGTACTCCAACAATGTACGAGCAGCGACTAACAGCCCCAGACATTCGCTAAGAGGAGCACTAGATGGCAAGGAGGGAGCAAGTCTGAAAAGAAAACTAGATACGGGCGGTGTGCTCCCCCAAGGGTCATAGAGTCCTCATTTTCTCGTAAGTGAAACTATGCTCTTTCTGTCCTTTAAAAAAACACCCAGGAAGCCGGGTTCGGTGACTCAGCCTGTAATCCCGAGGCTTTGGGAAGCTGAGGTGAGTGGATTGCCTGAGCCCGCGGGTTCGAGACCCGCCTGGGCAGCGAGACCTCATCTCTACAATAAATCAAAAAATCAGCTGGGCGTGGTAGCGCGTGCCTGTAATTCCGGCTACTCGGAAGGCTGAGGCGGAAGGATCGCCGGAGCCCAGCAGGTCGAGGCTGCTGTGGCCGGGAGCGGCCACTGCACTCCAGTCTGGGCGACAGAGTGAGACTCCAACTCAAAAAAATAAAAAATAAAAAATTTTAAAAAATTTTAAAAACCCAGGAAAACAACTGGTGTGTGGCTGATCTGCAGGAAAGAATGAAGACTAAGGTAACTATTCTTAAATGTAGGAAAATCCATTGACGATATCTGGGCACAGATGCACCTCTTCCAATGTCCAACAGGTGTGACCAGGTGCTTGCACGATCTGTACACCTTTCCAAACTGGCCATCACCAGTGATAGGGTGTGGTCACTTAAGCTCTGGGCACAGCATTGCAGGTTCTATCTCTCTTTCTCCCTCTACCTTGTCATCACTGGCATCTCCTTCCCGCTTGTTGGTGTGTGCAATTAAGCTGACCCTATATGCTGTTTCTGTGACACAGAATCATTATCTGTAATAAGCATTTCATAACTCAATCTATTTCTGCCAATTGTTTTAAATCTTTCTTATTAGCTATGTTAGGCATGCTATTATCTTAATCTTCTTAGCGTCCATGTGAGAGTTTGACAAGTCAGCAGGGGATCCTGCCTTGACTGCCAAGGATATGTGATTAGATTACGGCTCCAGGGACTCGGGCCCAGGGCCCCTTCCAGACTCATCTCTCGAACGGATTTCTTTAACTATGAAAGACCTCAGTCTTCCCGAATCCAGGAAATAACAGTGTGTCAGTGACGATACAGACACTTACACAGACCAATTTGGCTTTCATCAAATCATTTAACCTGTCATAAATCACTAAGTAAAGAAAAAAAGGTCAGAGAGAGAGAGAGATAGAGACCCCACTGACCCTAACCTTATCTGGGAGGCTACTGTAACAATTCAGGTTCATTCTGATGGGTGCAGAAACCTTTTTATAATAATATTCTGAAGGAGTTAACACAAAGCCCAGAGGGAGTAGCTGATACTCTGGTAGAACTTGGATCACTCTTTTCCTAAGATCATCTCAGGGTTAGAAAATAATTTGGGTTTTGGCAGCTGAGATGACTGTGGGGAGAACAGCTTATTTCTTGGTTAATTCCTTAAATAAACCTTTGTCTCTGAAAACTCTTGTTATAGCTGCAACTGGTGAAAAGTTTCAACTGCGCTGTCTCTCCAGCCAAATGGTCTTTGGTTTTCCCTTATGCTAACTCTTCCCCTTCCTGTGTCAGAAGATTATTGTCTGGCTCCAAGGTATCGTCATTTCATGGTCATTTCCCTGTGGTCCAGACATGTGTTGTCCTAACAGGAATGAGGGAGTCCCGATGGCTAAGTTTGGGGTTCTGAAGATAACAGAAGGAAATAAGGCTCCCGGCGAATTTTTAGAGAGTGAGCATCAGGGTATCACAGCCAAGCTCTTCTCTTTTCTTTGGAATATCCAGAGCTGCCTTCAAGGTTAAAGGGCAGGTCCAGAAGGAATAATCCATGAGGCATCTTTTGCTAATGTCAGTCTGTGTGTCCACCTCGTCTTCTGCTTTCTCTGCCAGGGGCCTGGCCAGGAGAAGTCTCTTGGTGTCTGGCAGGGACGGCTCTGGGTGGGAGTCACTAAGCTGGTGACTGGCAAACTGTGGTGAGCGTAAGAATCCCCTGGGAAGTTTATTAAATGTGTGGATTCCCAGCCCAACCCCCCAGAAATTCAGACTCTCCTGGGCTGGCCTGGGTCTTTGGTAGTTCTGACACAGATCATAGAATTCAGTCTATCAAAGGCTCGGGACAGTGGTCACCCTCACACACACTTGCTGCTCTTTAAGTATTTGACATTCCTTCTCCCTAAAACATCCAGTCCAACCCCCACCCCCCACACAGACAGCATTTAGAAATGTGGGAACATTATTTCCTGAATAAATCAGACTCCGCTTGGCTTGTCTGCACCTTCGCGCAGGAGTTTTGTTGTTTTCTCTGCAGAAACTTACTAGGGATACATGAGCCTGTCTACAGATGATGTGTTTTGGAACTGCTGATTTTTTTCCTCAAGTTTTAATTTTCTACTAGGCTGTTCTGAATCCCATTGCTACCTCTCGGCCCATCTGTAGAATGAACTTCAAATGCAGGCAGTGCTCTCTGTTTTCAGATGTGGAATCCAGGATTATATAACTTCTAACTGCTTTTCTTGGATAGGTGATTAAGCATTTTATCATATTGCCTATTGTTCATTTATTGTAGTTATTTTCCCTTTTTTCATTTATTTCATGTCCATCTTTTTCCTATTATTTTTCTTCATGGGTGAAATTTCTAATATAATTTCAAGTGCCAAAGAAAATTTCAATCAATGACATATTTGTTAAAAGTATAAGATGAACTGGAATCTCTTTAATATTATTTGCTTTAAGGAACACACACATCTCTTTGTTTTCTCACTATTGATTGACTGATTGATTGATTGATTGATTGATTTGAGTCAGAGTCTCACCCAGTCACCCAGGCTGGACTGCAGTGGCACACTCACATCCATTACACTGGAGTGCAGTGGCACAATTACGTCTGCTAGGCTCAGGTGATCTTTCCACCTCAGCCTTCCATGTAGCTGGAACTACAGGCACATACCACCAGGCCTGGCTAATTTTTTTTGACTTATTGTAGAGATGAGGTCTCACCAAGTTGCCCAGGCTAGTCTTGAACAAGCTCAGGCAATCCTCTCTCCTCTGCCTCCCAAAGTGATGAGATTATAAGCATAAGCTACTGTGCTCAGCCTGTTTTCTCACTTTTTAGAAAGTTCCTTAGTAACTATCTTAATTTCCGGTTGCTTTATTTTCCCCCAGGACAGTTCTATTTTAGAGATACTACTTGCAGCCTCCACTTGAATTTGCTTTGCTTTGTGGTCATTTTTGTCAGCTTTATATTTCTCCTTCTCTGCATATGGTCGTGTAACAAGTGGAATTTATCCTGACTCTGGTTTTGCCAGGGGGTGAGGCAGGTGGCTGCCTGTGGCTGTACTGATCATTATGAGTGGTGGTTCAGTCCCTGCTCATGTGACAGTTGGAATTACTATTGTCAGGTGATACTGGAAGTACCACTGTTCCTAGTATATTTCCCAGCTTCCAGCAATCATGTATCTCATGCAACTCTGCTGTCCTGAGATATGATGCTTTTGCAAACTTATTGTACACCAGACACTGGACACTTGACATGCACTACCTCTTGCATACAATCCTATAAAGTAGGTACTATTATTTTTCAAATTATAAGTGAAAAAATGTAGGAATCCCAAGACTGAGTGATTTGGCTCATAGGACTGGTATTTGGCAAAGGCAGGATTAGAAGTAGATCCTCAACTTTTACTCAGAACGTCTTGCACCTGGTCATTACATGTCCCTAGCAAATGACAATGGGGCCATGATTATTGTTTACAGCATTCAGGTCAACTGAATATTAAACCACTGACCACAAAGAATTGAAAGAATTGAAGTACTAACCCTGTGACCTCATTTAATAAAGAAGGTTTCTACTGGGAGTGTTTATCTCTAAAACCAAGAGAATATTTGCCATAGTATAGCAATGCCAATATCACAAGGGAAAAAAAAAGTTGAAAGTAAGTCAGTTCTCCTACGTTAAAACCTAATCACCAGTGAAATGATATTAGGCTGTGGAACCTTCTGAAGGTCATGAGGACAGATGTTCTGGATTAGTGCGTTTATAGAAGAAGCCCCAGAGAGCTGCCTCACGTCTTCCACCTTGTGAGGAAATGGATAGAAGAAGCCATCTATCAACCAGAAAGTGAATCCTCACCAGACCAAATCTTCCGGCACCTTAATCTTGGACTTTCCAGTGTCCAGAGCTGTAAGAAATAAATTTCTGATATTTATGTGTCCCCCAGTTAGTAGTATTTTGTTACGACAGCCTAAATGGACAAAGACACCCAAAGAGATTAAATATATATCACACACCACCCAGCTGGTGAGTGCCAGAGCTGGGACTGAAATCCACATCTGTCTTATTCTAAAACATTTCCGTTAAACTTCAACGTTTTCCATAAGTAAGTTTTGGCTGCAGCGAGACATTAAAATTATAGCCATGGTATTATCCTGTGGCAGTTCTTAGAAAACCCGAAATATTCCATAAATATGAGTCATCGCTGTATTAAGCCACATTGATAAAAGGTTAACCTTGATTTAGTGTTTACCACATGTCAGATGCTATTTTAAGCATGTTCCATTTTATGCACATTGCATCTTCATGCAGACCCATTAGAGAAGTTCGGTTCTTGTGCTCCATTTTCCAGATGAGCCAACTGAGGTTTAGTGAATTGTGGAACTTGCCAGATCATTCACAGCTGTGCTGTCAACATGTACAGAGCGCCGGCTCTAGGCAAGGCACAGACCAAGGTGCCAGTGAACTGGCAGAAGGCCCAAGACTTGGTTGCCTGTCTGGGGAGGCTGGCGTGGACATACCAAGATGGCAAAGCCAGCAGCATGAGCTGGAGTCAAGGGTATGGGGCACACAAGCACCACAGGGGTCAGACCTGGAAGAGATGGGCACAGACGAGATGAGCAAAAGCTCTACAGACCACAGTACTTTTAAGGCCTCACGGAGCTGTTTTCATTTCTTTAAAGTCAGAGTTTTGTTTAACAAAAATAAACCTTTAGGTCTACGAAAAGGTATCCATACACAATATGGTCATTTTATTCCAACAGAGTCATACAATATAATTTTTAATATTTTGCGTGGAAGAAAGGGGCCCTTGAAGGCCAAAGTAGCTGGAGTCATAAAAGTCATAGTTATCGTGTGACCCTGCCACTGCCTCCTGGATGCAGGTCACTCCGAGACCCATGGGGGTGGCAGAGCCACAGGCAGAAAGTCCCTGAATATGACCTGCAGGAGAACGCCCTAACAATCAGAAACACCCTCCTACCAACTGGAAATAGATGCAAGAGATAATCCCATGAGACCTTAGTCAATTTCTGTGGCATTCTTTAACTCGTTGTCCTAGGGAAAATAAAAGAACTTAGGGTTACAACATCTGAAGAAGGCCACAGAAGAAGTTCGTCTTCAGCTGAGCCCTGACAGCCAGGAAGTACTAGCTCTCCTGGAATGTACCCTATCGTCATGATCTCCACAATGAGAATAAGGTCAGCATGTAGGTGGGTTAGCCATCTCTTCAGGAAGAACAGATAAGCACTCTCCGGACAGAATGTGTGCAGCGTGGCCAGTGCCTGGCTCAATGCCTGGAACACTGGAGGAATTCAAGAAGTGAAGCTCGTTGCAAACAGTGTCCCGAATGTGTAAGTAGATGTTCTGTTTTACGCAGGTATCAAATAGGCTCTCATCACCGTCCCTAGCATCATACCAGGACACCCTGCAGGATACAGAGAGATGGACTATTTGGTCCATTCCCATAGGGATTGTTAGATCAGGATAGGGAGTCTAAATAAACAGGTACAATACAATTTACGTATAACTATTAGCAAAAAAAATTTGATTTTCCCCTTAAAAGGGGGCATTTGTTCTATGAGGGCTGGAGTAGTTAAGGAAGACTTTTTTGGAGGAGGTAGCCCTTGACCTGGGACTTGGGAAATGTTGATGTAAGTGGGAGGGACTAGGATTTTTTTTAAAACTTTTTGTAGAGACAGGGTCTCCTTGTGTTGCCCAGGCAAGTCTTGAACTCCTAGCTCAAGTGAGCCTCCCACCTTGGCCTCTCAAAGCACTTGGGATTATAGGCATCAACCACCATGCCTGACCAGATTAGGAAATTTTGAAAATAGTTGACAACTTGCATGGAAGGTAAATATGGCTTTGGGCGATAAGAGACCCTAGGATGACCAGTGAATCGTGTTCATGCTCACATTATAGGAAATGAAGTAGGGCGAAATTAGAAAATGAAAGAAATCCATCCTCCTCTTTACCCGCCCTTACCTTTTTTTTGTAAAGCAACCAAACTCTCCCACTTCGGTGTTTGATGGAAGAACAGTTCAAGGCAGAAAGGGGAAGAGAGAAGAAAGCGAAAGAAGATACAGTTGGAAAGAAGAAAACAAGCCAAGAAGTGAGGAGGGAAAATTTGCAGCAGCCCTCAGTAAAAATGCCTCCATAACCCCCTCAAGAAGGAGCTCTCCACTCCTCAACACAGATGCAGGGACAGAGGCCCTGGAAGATATGGCAAACTCAGAGGGGGACATGTGGAGGCTGGTAGTCTTTCTGTAGCACGTAGGCATTATTGTTTTATGCAATGCTTACCTTGAAAAAATCAGATGCTGTCAGAAGGAAGCTGGCATGCTGTTACACTGATAATTCAGTTCCATACTGCAGATGCGCCAGCTAGTTTAAGAACAACCATTGATGCCATCGAAAACCAATGTTCAATCAGAAACGGAAGCCTCTCTCTCTTTCTGCAGGTGATTAAGAGGCAGGCATACTCATGGATCGGAGGGCCTTGCTGTCTTTTCTTCCAGGAATAAAGATGGTCTCATTTAACATGATTTCTACCTGTTCTCCCGCAATTAGTGTTTAAGTGACTGTCTCTGGCTATTAGTCACTCTGAGGAAATGAAATGATGCTATGGTAATTGGCCATGTGGTTTTCTTCCCTTCCCTGGGGATTTCACTTGGCTCAGAAAGCATTTTTCTTTTTTTTTTTCATAGGCCCTGTCTGCTCTCTTTATTTAGCTAATTAGAAGGCTTAAGGAAGGGGGTTGGCAATGGGAGAAGGAGATAGGGAAGGGAGGGGCGGTGTGTTATACCAAGAAGAGCACTTGATTGAAGTGGAATATCTGGGTTCCAGCCCAAGCTCCTACATTTTTTCTTTAGTTAAGCTCTTCTTTTGGACAGCCGTGTTACATGCATTATCACGTTCTTGAAATGACAAAATTATAGAAATGGCAAACAGGTTAGTGGTTGATGGGGTGAAAGGAAGGGACGGGACAGGAGAAAGTGGGCATGGCTGTAAAAGGGCTACCTGCGAGTTGCGGATGGAGATGTTCTATACCTTGGCTGTACTGGTGCCAATATTCCGTTGGTGATATATCATCCTATAGTTTTGCACGATGTTGCCATTGGAAGAAACCTCGTCAAGGGTACACGAAATCTCTCCGTATTATTTCTTACAAAAGTATGTGAATCTACAATTGCATCAAAATAAATTCTAATGCTTTAAAAATCCAAGCAGCTATATACACTCATTACTTGTAGAAGTCACATCTTTCTGGAATCTCAGTGTAACAAAGCTGATTCTCTTTTCTAACAGTGTTCGTGTATTGGTACATGCCTGTGGGCATAGGGTGGTACTTGCACCCACAAAATGCAAGGATTTCTAAGGTTGTAGCAAAGAAGCAGAAAATGCCATGGGGAAGGGAGCAAAAAGTCTACCCAGAGAAAGGAATGGCTGTATCATTCAACCGAACACAGATGAACTTGCAAACCCCGGGTGACTAAGGATGTTTAGTCAAGAAATTACCACTGGAACTGAAATTTAGGTTTAAAGATTTTTCTTCCAGCATTACTGAGGTGTCGTTGGCAAAAATTATACATATTTATGGTGCACAATATTATGCTTTGATATATGCAAATGTGAAATACCACGATCAACATAGCTACCTTGCATGTGTGTGTGTTTGTGTGTTGAGAACACCCGAGATCTACTCTCAAGTATACAATATAGTATTATTACTATAGTTGCCATGCTGTACATTAAGTCTCCAGAAATTATTCATCCTAAACAATCAAAACTTTGTACCCTTTAACCAATGCTTTCTGTCTCCTCCATCTCCTATCCTGGCAACCACCGTCCTACTCCGCATTTATGAATGCGACATTTTTAAAATTCAATATATAAGTGAGATCATACAGTATTTGCCTTTCTGTGTCTAGCTTCTTTAATTCAGCATAATGTCCTCCAGGTTCATCCGTGTTGTCCCAAATGGCAGGATTTTCTTCTTTTTAAATGCTAACGAGTGTTCAATTGTATGTATGCACCACATTTTCTTTATCCATTCATTTGTTGAAGGACACTTAGGTTGTCTTTATATCTTGGCTGCTGTGAATAATTCTGCAGTAAACGTGGGATTATAGCTATCTCTTTGTCATATTTATTTCAAATTACTTGGCTATATACCAGGAAGCCGGATTGCTGGATCATACGGTAGTGCTATTTTTAGGTTTTTGTGTTTTTGTTTTTGGCTTTTATATCACGTTAATCTTGCTGGTCACATAAAATGAGGTTGAAAGTGGTTTCTCTTCAAATTTTTGGAAAAATCTGAGGAAGATTGGCATTAATTCTTTTTTAAGTGTTTGGTATAATTTACCAGTGATGCCATCAGGTCCTGGGCTTTCTTTGATGGGAGACTTTTTATTAACAATTCAATCTCTTTATACATTATTGATCTGTTTGAATTTTCTAGTCTGCATGATTCCATCTTAGTAGGTTGTATACTTTGAAGAGTTTATCCATTTATTCCAGGTTATCCAATCTGTTGGTGTATAACTGATCCTTTGTGTTTCTGCAGTATCAATTGTAATGTCTTTCTTTCATTTATAATTTTATTCGAGTCTTATCTTTTTTCTTGGTTAGTCTAACTAAAAGGTCAATTTTTTTTATCTTTTCAAAAAAGACTCTTGGTTTTTTCTATTGTTTTTCTAGTCTCTATTTTATTTATTTCTGTTCTAATTTTTTGTTTGTTTCTTTTATAACAAAAAACATTTTTGCTTGCCCCACTTTTAGGAGCATGCTTTTTAAACATTATAAAAGTAATACAAGCACTTGAGAGATCATTTGTAAAATATTCATGGATAGAAACTGCCAGAATAAAATTATCTATAGTCTCATGACCCAAACACAATTACTGATAACCTTTTGGCCACTTTTAGTCCCAGATTTTTTTCATGCATATATATATTTAACATACAAAGGGAGACCCAAAAGAACCCAGAATTATCTTTTGGAGGGTGACATTGCAGTACACTCAGAATTTGTTCTTCAGGATCAAAGAGTCAACCAAAGTTTTTATCTGGAAATTTTGAAGAGGTTGCGTAACAATGTGCAGAAAAAACATCCTGAGTTGTAGCAAACAGGTGACTGGTTCTCCTGTTTGCAATGTGCTGAGTGTACAGCAGTTTTTTAACAAAAACAGCATGAACCTTGTGTCCCACCCTCCCTATTCATCCAATCTCACTCTGAGGGACTTTTTTGTTTGTTTGTTTATCTGTTTTCCCAGATGAAAACGTCCTCAAAGGGAAATGTTTTGTCAGTGTGGTGCAGCCTGACTGAAGGGCACACCATGGTTCAGGCAGTGCAATGTTAAGGTCAATAACATAAAAATAGAGAAAAGAGGGGTATGTGAAGCCAAATTATTTAGAAACAGAAGTGACTATAATTTTACTCTCTACTATAGGAGGTATTATGCCAAAGAATGTCTCACACCTTTTGAAGCATTTTTTCTTGCATGAAAACTATTGAATTGAATAAGATTTCACCCTGCTTCCCTAACACAAAAACTCTATCAAATCCTCCCATGAACTTTAGGAATTTTTTTTTTAATTTTAAAGCTGTGGGGTACAATTCAGAGTTAGGTACATAAGTAGTTAACGTACAGGTAAAGTTCAGGTACCCTTATTGATGTTATGTGTCCCCTTCCTTTCTCCCCATCAGTGTCCCACTACTGCAACCCCTTTCTTATAGAATTATGCTAAATGTTCAGGATCCACTTATGAATGAGTACATGTAGTACTCAGATCTTTGTTTCTGTGATAAATCACTGAGTATGACAGACTCTAAATCCATCCAAATTGCTACATATTTCTGTTCTAATTTTTATTTCCATTCTTCTGCTAACTTTGGGCTTAGTTTGTTCTTTTTCTAGTTACTTGAAGTGTAAAGTTGTTTAAATTCTTTCTTTTTTCTTAATGTAGGCACTTATTGTTACAAACTTCCCTCTTAGAATTACTGAGTCCCATAAGCTTTGATATGTTGTGTTTCTATTTTTATCTGTTTCAAGATTTTTAAAAATTCATCTTCTGAGTTCCTCTTTAACTCATTGGTGTTCAACAGCATGTTGGTTAATTTCCACTTATTTGTGAATTTCCCAAGATTTCCTCTGTTATTTATTTCTAGTTTCATGCCATTGTGGTTAGGAAAGAAATCTGATATGATTTCAGTCTTCTTAAATGTGTTAAGACTTATTTATGGATCAATATATGATATATCCTGGAGAATGTTCCATGTACAATTGGGAAAAATGTGTATTCTGCTGCTCTTGGGTGGAATGTTCTACATATGTCTGTTGGGTTCATTTAGTCTACAGTGAAACTCAGGTCTAGTATTTTCCCATTTATTGATAAGCTGTATGATCTATCTATTATTAAAAGTAGAGTATTGAAGTTCTTCATTATTACCGTATAGCTATTTTTCTCTTCAGTTCTATTAATGTTTACTTTCTATATTTAGGTGATCCAAAGTTGGGAACATATATATTAAAATTATATCTTCATGACTAATTGATTCCGTCTTCATTATATAATGACCTTTGTCTCTTGTGACAGTTTTTGAATTAAAGTCTGTTTTGTCTGGTATAAGTTATAGCTACCTCTGCTCTCTTTTGGTTACCACTTATATGCAATATCTTTTTCCACCACTTCACTTTCAGTCTATATGTGTCACTAAATCTAAAGTTAGTCTCTTGTAGGCAGCATATTTTGGGATTTTTTTAAATCCAGCCACTTATCTTTATATTGAAGAATTTAATCTATTTACATTTAATTATTGAAAGATAAGGATGTATTATTGCCAATTTACTACTTGCTTCTGTATGGGAGACACACAAAAAAACTGGAATTATCTTTTGAGAGTGAGTCTCTTGCAGTATACTCAGAATTTGTTTCTGTCAGTCAAAGTTTTTATCTGGAATTTTTGAGAAGGTTGCAACACAATTCGTGGAAGAAATGTCTCAAGTTGTGGCAAACAGGTGACTGGTTCTTCCGTCTGATGGTGCACCTGTCCACACCATGCTGAGTGTTCATCAGTTTTTCACCAAAACCAATGTAAAACCCATGCCCAACCCTTCCTGTTCACCACATCTCACCCTGAGTGACTTTTTTGTTTCCCCGGATGAAAAAAGTCCTCAAGGGAAATGTTATGCCAATGTAGAAGAGGTGAAACAAAAAGAAACAGAAACATAAAAAACAGTTCAAAAACTGTTTCGCACAGTGAGAAAAGCATCTCAATAGGTGTACTGCATCAAACGGAGAATACGTTGAAGGTGACTGAAGTTTAAACACATAAGAATAAATACACAAATACATTTTTTATTTTTTAAAAATTTTACAAATTTATTTTTTACAGATTTATTTTCTTTTAAAAATTTATTTTTTACAAATACATTCCAGGTTTTTTTGGGGGGGTCCCCTTCATAGTTCCTTTGTTCCTTTTTTCCTATCTTGCTACCTTTCTTTATGATTTGACGATATTTTATAGTGCTATTCTTTGATTTTTTTTCTCTATTTTTTGTGTATCTACTAGAGGGTTTATACTTTGTAATTACCATGAAGTTTATATAAAATATCTTATAACAGTCTATTTTAAACTGATGACAATTTAACTTTAGTTGTATACAAAAGCTGTACTCTTTTTACTTCTCTCTATATATACATTTTATATTATTGATGTCACAACGTACATATTTTTATATTGCATATTAATATATTACTGTAGCTTTAGTTATTTTTATACTTTTGTCTTTTAACTTTGAAACTAGAGTAAATGTGATTTACACACCATCATTACAGTATAAGAGTATTCTGAATTTGACTATATACATAACTTTACTGGGGAGTTTTATACATGCCTATGTTTTTGAGTTGCTAATCAGTAGTATCCTTTTATTTTAGCTTGAAGAACTCCCTTTAACATTTCTTACTTGGCAAGTCTGCTGGTGATGAACTCCCACAGCCTTTATTTATCTGGGAAAATCTTTATCCTTAAATTATAAAGGACAGCTTTGCCAGGTATAGTATGCTTGGTTGTCAGCCTTTTCTTTCCGCATTTCAATATACCACCCCACTCCTGGCCTGCAATGCTTCTGCTAAGCCCACTGGTAGCCTTATGAAATTTCCTTGTGTGTAACAAGCTGTTTATTTCTTGCTGCTTTTACAATTCTTTCTTTGTCTTTGACTGTTAATAATTTTACTATAATATGCTCCATGTAATCATCATTGAGTTGATACTTTGGGGGGACCTCTGAACTTTACTAATGTGAATAGTCACATCTGTCCCAAGTTTTGGAAAGTTCTTGGCCATTATTTCTTTAAATAAGCTTTCTGTACCTTTCTTCTCTCTTCTCCTTTTGATCCTCCATTATGTATATATTGCTTTATTTGATGGTATTTCTTAAATTCTGTAGGCTTTGTTTACTCTTTCCATTATTTTTAACTTTTTTTCTCTGACTGGAAAATTTTAAGCTACCTGTCTTTGTGTTTATAGATTCTTCCTTCTGCTTGATCAAGTCTACTACTGAAGCTTTCTACTGAATTTCCATTTCATTCAGCTGTATTCTTCAGCTCCAGTATTTCTCTTTGGTCCTTTTTGTGATTTCTATATCTTTTAAGAACTTCTTGTTTTGTTCATAGATTGTTTTCTTAATTTTGTTACTTGTCTACTGTTCTCTTGTAGCTTGCTGAGTTTTCTTAAAATAATTATTTTGAATTCTTTATCAGGCAATTTGTAGATCTCCATTTCTTTGGGGTTGATTAGAGAGAAATTATTTTGTTGGTGGTCATGGTGTCATATTTCCTCCATTTTTTGTGTTCCCTGAAGTCTTGTGGTGTTGTTTTCACATTTAAAGAAGGAATCACCTACTCTAGTCTTTTCTAACAGGCTTCTGGAGAGAAAGACTTTCACCAGTCAGCTTGTCTAGAAATTCTGGTGTCTCTCAGATTTTTTTCTACTGATGCATTGTTCCACTTCAATTGTTCCTTCTTGGGTAGGAAGGAAGTCTTGGGATTGTATGTCTTTTCTCAATCCTGGAAAACTAGGTTGGGTACTGAAAACTTCCTGTTGACTTTTTCTAGGAAAATGGCCTAGGGTATTCAAGGTTAAGCACCCTCTCCAAATCCTGCTGAGTTTAGCCATCTATCCACATTTTCTTATACACAATCCACAGAGGCTCACATCACTATCTGTGGAAGCACTTGTGGAATATCAACTGTGGGAGCAAAACACACAGAGTGCTGGAGGTGTACATGGGCTAATTGGGAGGTAGGACCACAAGTGATGTGTCCTATGAGACCTTCATGGTAGAATACACAAAGTAGCTAATAAAAACAACAACCCATTGTTGAGTTTTGTGGTCTGGTTGCTGTGAGTCTTCACCCATTTTCCCTGCTACTTGCTTTTCCCAGACTATTCACTGTGCTGATTCCCTCAATATTCTGGGTAGAAAGAGAAATAAGTGAGCAGTGTTCTGCATGGGCGAGCCAAGTGCTCACTCCACCTTCACTTTATCTCATGGGTGAAATCACAGGCCAAAGGAATCTCTCCCGGCACCGAGCTGTGTTTCCTTGTGAGAAAGGTGACATTGGTAAAGTAAAATTGCTCTTCTTACTCTCTTCAGTACCTCAAATCTCAGAATTTTTGCTCTAATGGGAATGGGGTGCTGAACCACTCTGCTGGATTCATAGGCTCCCACAGAGATATTTTCTTCTGTGGGTGGTGGTCAGATATGGTGATTCTGTGGGGGTGGGGTGGGGAATGAAAACTCCTATTCCACCATCTTGCTGACATCACTTCCTGGATTCTATTCAAGGTTGTTTTATTTTTCTTTTTTTAAGAACTTAAGCAACTTTCCAAACTAGTGAATTGATTCTGTGTCTCCTAATCTTTTTCACTTAAATAATAATAGTGCCTACTTCATAAAAAAATTGGTAAAAATTAAATAAAAGGATGCATGTAGAAAAGCTAACCAGAGTGCTTGGCATGTGGTAAGGGATTATTAACGGTCAGGTTTTTTAATAGTAAGTTATCTGTGGGCATTTTGTTGAGATGTAATCTAGACATAGTAAAATTCATTACTTTTGTTAGTCAGTTCTGTATGTTTTGACAAACACACATAGTCATATAACCACCACTACATCAAAGTATAAGAAAGCTCTATTACCCCCAAACTTTCTTCATGCTCCTTTGTTGTTAACCTTTCTCCACATCCTTAGCCCCTGGTGCCACTAGTCAATTTTCTGCCTATAGTTTCTCCATGTATGACAAGAATGTCATATAAATGAAATCATCTATTTTAAAATCTGATTTCTATTACTTAGCAGAATATATTTGAAATCTATTTTGTTGCACAAATTGGTAGTATATAAATAAAACCAAGTCTTTGGTTCACCTGGAGTTGATTTTTTCGTGTATGATAATATTGGAATCCAATTTAACTTTTTCCATTTGAATAAGCTATCATGCCAGCACCATTTATTGAAAAAAATCTCTCTTTTCCCCAGTAATCTGCAATGCAACCTCTGTCATAAATTAGTAGCCCATATATATGGAACTGCTTCTGGGCTCTCCATTCTTTTCTCTTGGTTAATTTGTCTATTTCTAAGCCAACATAGCACCTGAATATATATTTCTATTTTTAATTGACTTTTGTGTAGAGCAGTTTATTAAAAAGTTGAGCAGAACGTCTAGAGATCCCCTACACTTACATATCAACATCCTCCACTAGAGTAGTGCATTTCTTGTGGTTGAGAACCTACATTGACACATCAGTACCACCTGAAGTCCATAGCTTACATTAGGGTTTATTGGTATTGAAAATTCTATGCATTTGGGCAAAAGTGCAATGACACGTATCCACCATTATAATAGCATGCAGAGTAGTTTTACTTTCCTAAAAATCTCCTGTGCTCCTTCTGTTCATCTGTCTCTCTACTCTAACCACTGGCAACCACTGATATTTCTACTGTCTTCGTCGTTTTGCTTTTTTCAGAAAGTCATATCGTTGGAATCAAGTTTAGCCTTTTCCTATCAGCTTCTTTCACTTAGGAATATGCATTTAAGTTTCCTCCATGTTTTTTCATGAGTTGGCAGCTCATTTCATTTTAGCATTCAATGATAGTCCATTGTCTGACTGTACCACAGTTTATCATTTCTCTGTTCACATACTGAAGGACATCTTGGTTGCTCCCAAGTGCTGACAATTATGAATAATGCTGCTCTAGACATTCATGTGCTGGCTTTTGTGTGGACATAAGTTTTCAACTCTTTTGGACAAATATCAAGGAGCACAATTACTAGCTAGTATGGTAAAGAATATGCTTAATTTTGTAAGAAAGTGACAGAACCTCTTCCAAAGAGACTGTACCATTTTGCATCCTCATCAATAATGAATGAGAATTCCCGTTGCTCCATATCCTCATTAGCATTTAGTGTTGTCAGTGTTTTAAATTTTACCATTCTCATAGGTGTGTAGTGGTATCTCATTGTTGTTTTCATTTGCATTTTCCTGATGACATATGAGGTGAAAAATCTGGTCATATGCCCATTTTTCCACCTGTATATTTTCTTTGGTGAGATGTTTGTAAAGGTCTTTGGCCCATTTTTTATTTGGGTTGTTTGTTTGCTTATGGTATACTCGCTTATTTTATGAGTTTTATAGTAGTACGATAAGTAGAAAGCTGAGTCTCTCTACCTCTTCTTTTATTTCACATTTTTCTGGGTGTTTTGGGTCCTTCTTTTTACTGTGAAATAGTCTGTTGATTTTCATTAGATATTAACTTGGAGGGAATTGCTATCTTTGCAGTAATGAGTCTTTCCATGCAGAAACATGATATACCGCTCTAATATTTTAAATGTCTTTTAAGAAGTTTTATAATCTTTTCCATAAAGATATAGTTCATCTTTTATTAGTTGTGTTGCATCTCTTATAGTTTTGTTGCTCTTGTAAATTGTTTTATATTTAAACACGTTGTCTAACACTTTGTTGCAAAGTATAGAAATGAATTTTAATATATTGATCTGATATCCAGAAAAACTATTGAGTTTTTCATTAATTCTAATTATTTGTCTATCTACACGCTTGAGCTTTCTATATAAGCATGCATATCACCTATAAATAATGCTGACTTGTTTCTTTCCTTTCCAGTTTATTGCTTTCGTTTGTCCTACTGCATGGGCCAGGACCTCCAGGACAATGTTGAAACAAGTGATAGGCATTTGTAGCAGGCATCATTGTCTCCTCTCTGACTTTAAGGAGAACACTTCTAACATTTTGCCATTGAGCCTGGTGTGGCTACAAGCTTTTGGTAAAAATTCCATCTAAAAAGTTAAGACTGTCTCTTCTTGTTCCTTGTTTGCTAAAAGGTGTTGTCATCAGTGGATGTTGAGTTTTATTAAGGTTTTCTTTTTCTTTTCAGTTGGACATGGTTTTCCCCTTTATTGTGTAAATCATATTAATAAATTTTTCTGATATTTTCTATAGACAAAACATTTTTCTAATATTAAATCATTCCTGAGATAAACCCCTAATAATGGTATATCTTTTTATGGTGTAGTACATAATTCAGTTTGTTAGCATGTTAATTAGGATTCTTCTCTTGGCTTTGCAAGTGCAATTGGACCATAATTTCTTTTCTGTTATCATCTTCTTGCCTGATTTTGTATCAAAAATATATTAGCCATATAAAATGATCTGAGAAAATTTGCCCCTTTTCTACGCATGATGCTTTAAGATATTTAAATCGTCAATTCCTTGAATGTTTGGTAAAATTCATCTGTAAAATTTTCTAGGTCTGTTTTTCCTATGTGGGAAATAACCAGTGTAGATTTTTTAAAATGATTTCAGAAAATTTTAAGGACAAAAACAAGTAAATACGGTTGTCTTTTGATAGACTTACCACGGAGTTCTTTTTTACTTAATATTATTCCATTTTAAAAATTTTACATGGAGTGAAATTCATCTTTGTACTCTCAAGTTCTATGAGTTATGGTAAATGTATACAATCACACGCTAAGATCATAAACAGGATATGGAGAAGTTTCATTATCTCCAGATATTTTTCCCTGTCTCCTTATAGTCAAATCTTCTCTCCACTCTGTCCCATCCCTGGCAACCACTGATTATCCTGTCTGTGTAGTGTTGTAAGAATGTCTCATAAATGGAGTCATACAGTTTGCAGCCTTTTGAGTCAAGCCTCTTTTACTCAGCATAATGCATTTGAGATTTATCATGCTGTTGGGTGAACATTTCTTCTCGTTGCCTTGTGTGGATACACCACAGTTTATCATTTCCCACTGGATGGGTGTTGTTTCTAGTTTTTGTCTTTTCCAACTAAAGCCATTATAAACATTCACATACATGTTTCTGTATGAATAAAAATTTTCTTTTAATTTAGGGAAACGCCTGTAAGTACATTTCTGGGTCACGTGATAAGCATATTTTTAACTTTATTTAAAACTGGCAAACTGTTTTCCAAAGTGGCTCTATCATTTTGCATACTTGTAAGCAATGTATGAACAATCCAGTATATTGAATTGTCTGGGCTGTTTTTGTTTTTATTTTCATTTGTTTTGTTTTTAACCATTCTAATACATGTACAGTGGTATCACATGGTTACTTTAATTTGCATTTTCCTAAGACTAATAATGGTGAGCATCTTTTTGTTTACTTATTTAACATTTGTATATCTTTTTTGGTGAAGTATACATTCAAACATTTTGCCCCTGTTTTCATTGGGTTCTCTTTCTTTTATTATTGAGTTTTGGGGGTTTTATATATTCTGGATACAGAATTTATCAGATATATGATTTGCAAATATTTTTCTCCTAGTATGTAGCTTGGCTTTCATTATCTTAGCAGAGATTTTTTTTTTAAGAGCAGAAGTTCTTCATTTTTATGAAGCCAAATTTATTATTTTTTGTCTTATGGATCATGGTTTTGGAGTCATATCTAAGAAATCTTTGACCAACTCCAGAATCTTTGACTAACTCCAGATCACGAGGATATTCTACTAAATTTTCTTCTAGATGTTTTATGGTTTTAGATTTTACTTTTGGGTCTATGACATATTTGAGTCAGGTTTTTGTAAAGAGTGAGAATTAGCTTCAAACTCCTATAGGATGGAGACTGGTTCATCTGGGACTTTCTCAATGCCTGCTCTATCTTTAGCTTCAGGTCTTCACTTTGTACAAGATGGGCCAACTGGACAAGTGGAGGGACAGCCCATGGGTGTTGGGGTATCCTTGGGGTTGTGGGGTAGACCAATGTCCACTCTAGTGTTCATGTGGTCAGGCACCTTGCTCTAGACTGGATGCTTCAGTATGTTAGGTGTTGCAACACATGTACACACCCAACACAGACACACACACACACACACACAAAGCATCTATCCTCTTGCTTTTGCCCTTCTTCCCGCCATAAACCATTGTTGCTTGCCCCTCAGTGTTTGTTAGGCTGGTTCCAGGGGACAAGACATGGGTGTGCTCTGATGTTCTCTGCCCTTGGCAGGCACTGCATCCTTGGATCTCAGGGGAGGAGTCTCCCAGTGATCTGCCTTGTTCCCAGTCTATATCTAGTTCAGAACCCAGCAAGTGTGTCCCTTCTCTTGGGGAAGAGGGTTTCTCCCCCAGTTCTCTTCCCCAGTTTCAGTGGGTTTTCTCCAGTTCCTTGAAGGTGATACACTTTTGTTCAGGGCTTTAGTTCACAAAAAATATAGGGGCCCAGGTTAGTAACTCAGCCTGTAATGCTAGCACTTTGGGAGGCCGAGGCGAGTGAATTGCGTGAGCCCGTGGGTTTGAGACCAGCCCAGGCAACTTGGCGAGACTTCTTCTCTACAATAAATTTTTTAAAAAATTAGCTGGGCATTGTAGTGTGTGCCTGCAGTTCCAGCTACTTGGAAGGCTGAGACCTAGGGATCACCCGAGCCCAGCAGGTCAAAGCTGGGGTAGCCATGAGCATGCCACTGCACTCCAGCCTGGGCAATAGAGTGAGACTCCTACTCAAAAAAAAGAAATATAGGGAAGAAGATCCAAGTGGGATTACCCAGGTGTGGCAGTGTGCACCCGTAGTCCTCACTACTCGAGAGGATGAGGCAGGAGGATTACTTCAGCCCAGCTGTTTGAGGTTACAATGAGCTATGATTGTGCCACTGCACTCCAGCCTGGGGAAGAGAGGGAGACACTGTCAATAAAATAAAATAAATAGCAAGTGAAATTAAAATAAATAATTTTTTTTAAAAAGGTTCAGGTGGGATTTTATACCTCTCCTGCAGGCGTGTTCTTCTTCTTCATACTCAAATGGGTGCATCCTCAGGGCTCTCTTTTGAGCACTGTTTCTCTGTATAGCTTTTCTGGAGACACAGGACAGTGACTAAATGGGCACAACAGCCAAAGAACAAGCTGGGGGTTGTCAAGGCTTATCACAAAGCAACAACCAGCGCATGAACTTTCTTTGACTTCTCCTCCTGTTCCATCTCATTTCCCTTTTCTCTCGTTCTTCCTGCCCTGGGACCTCTCAAATAAAGCATCAGCACATAATCTTTGCCTTAATCTTTGTTTTATAGGGAACAGAGACAGATGCTTTGCTCATTAACTTTCAGCTTTCTTCTTTTCTAATAGAAGTATTTAAGATTACCTATTTCCAAATACTGCTTTGGCTGCATTCTACCAGTTGTGATATGTTTTATTTTTGTGATCGTTCAGTTCACCACAGAGATCTCTCTCTCCCACAAACAGTATCCAGGCTGAGACTGACAAGGTCTCTGGTCATCTACTTTTTTATGGAAGGCCTAGCTCTTTGAAGGTTTGAGCTTGCATGCAGGGATCTCACGGATCTCTGTTTATATTCCCCTTAAACTTATGTAAGCCCAACACCTTATCGTCTGTCTTGATGTGGGTCATGAAACTCACATCTTTTTTTTTTAATTTTAGAATTGTGGGGTATAGTGAAGATTTGCTCCATAAATAAATTGTGTGCAGGTGAGATTTGAGCCCTCCCTCCCCTGTCAGTGTATATGATACCCAGTGAGTGGTTGCGTGCCCCTTGTCTCCCCCCCCACCCCTCCCCCATTAGCAGTGCCCAGCCTAAATTATTCCTGCCTTTGTGTTTGCCTACCCAATGTTTAGGGCTCACTTATAAGTGAGAATCTGCGATATTCTGTTGTCTTGTTTCTGTGCTGGTTCACTTAGAATGATGGAACATAACTTGGTCTACCTTAGATACCTACGCATGTATGTTCATTACAGCACTGTTCACAATAGCAAAGACATGGAACCAACCCAAAAGTGGACTGGATAAAGAAAATGTGGTACAAATATACGACTGAATATTCCACAGTTGTGAAGAAGAACAAAATTATGTCCTCTGAGGCAACATGGATGGAACTGGAAACCCCCACATCTTTTGACTGTCAAAATCAACAAATAAGACAGCTTAGAGTCAGTGTTACTTTAATACTTTGATCTTCAGCTATCTCTTGCTTTGGGACCTTGGAGAATTTTTTTTTACTATCTTGCAAGTTTAAAGGAAGCTTATCAATTTTTCTACCGTGTCCAGGTGTTCTCTTGCAAAATACTTTTTAGTATTCCCGAAATGGAAATCTGCATGGGGCTTTTAAGTGTCTGTGTAAGAATATTATCTTACTATAGTTTACTATAAAATTTAATCCAGTATATCTTGGTCAGGATTTGATAGTGGAATTTTTTTATATTTTGACCTATGTGTCTAAGTAATATTTACCAATTTAAAAAATAAAATACATGGTTTTCTACATTGTAAAAATGAGTTAAATACTTACAGATTGGTATCAAGGAAAGGGATTATTCAAAAGGGAAGCTCAGATTTTAAAACCTTCCTTTTTATCTGAAAAATGAAACTCACCAATAATTTAGATTTCACTTAATGATATCCATTAAAGTTTCCATTCAAAAGATAGAAGAAGAGAGACTTATTTTAATTTTAAAGGACTTTTTAAAATCATGAGGACTATTGTGATATATAAATGATATGTGTTGAATACTAAAAGCTTAATTAACTCAGCAAAATACAAAAAAGAAAGTTAAAGGTCATCTAAAATCTTACCACCCAGAAATAATCGCCATTATCCTTTGGTTAATACAAATCTAGATATCTCTCTAGGTGAAAGGATAGATGAATGAGTGAACAGATGGAGAGAAAGAAAGTTATAAGATATAACTCATATGCTTTTTATTTTAAAGAAGTTTTAAATTTAAATTATTTAACAGAAGAAAACCCACTGAAGTTAAATGGAGGAATTGTTTAATGCCAGGGAATGTTTTTTCACCATAAGAGATGGTAATCACTAAAAATATTTTTTTAAGCTAAGAAGAAAAACCACGAAAATCACGAAACACCCTCTTTTTGTTAAGCCAAACTTAAATGTTGTGTAAAATAGTCTAATTTTTAAAGTTTGGCAACTGCATTGTTTTTAGAATATTGCGCTGGCCAAACAAAACACATCTGTGGGCCCCAAGTTACAAAGCTTGGCCCAATCTGAGGCTTACTTGATTGGCTTGTCAGGACCATGTTACTTGTAGAGAAATCTCTCACCTGCTCCAAGTCAGATAGAAAAATATCAGCTCTCAGCATCATCCTTTATTTTGTCCAGTCTTAAAAGACCTTTACATATGAAATTGCCTTTTGTTTGTAATATCCTACTCTCCCAGTGGTTAAAAAAAAAATCAATGGGAAAAAAAATAAGAAGAAGAATAAAAGACTGACAACTTATCAAAACTACTTCTTGGTTACCTTCCAATGAGGTGACTTTATTACCATATCAGAAATGAGCTGGCTGCTTGGCTTTTATGAGTCTCATAGCACTGGAAAGAATCAAGCAGAGGATGATGTCCACAGTGGACGACAATGGTCTGGGATCCAAGTCAAACATCTGATGGATGGTCAATTGGATGGGTGGATAGATGCAAGGGTAGTTAAGAACCCTTTCAGCCACAGGTGTTTTTGTTTGTTTGTTTTTCCCAAGTGGAGCCTTCATTAGTTCACTTGTTTATAAGGAGGAAGCTCAGTGAAGCAAAAAGTTAGAGTGGGTTAGGAAAGAAAAAGAGAAGCATGCCAGATAGTTGCTTTGCCTTCTTCCGAATCTTGCTTTCAAAAGACCAATGCCATAATGTCACTGAAAATAATTTTACACTCTTTTGGTGACTTAGATTAGGTTGACTGCCATGTTTATGAAAGGAAGAAACAAGAATTGATCAGGTTTGGCTCTTTCAGAGCAACTGAATGATTTTTCCAGGTCGAACTGAAAAACTTTCCCCTAGTATGCTTTACTAGGGATGGTGCGGTTGCAATTAATACTGATAAACTGTAGCTAGACTATAATGGAAGCCTGAGAATTATAGATAGAACTAAAGGTCTTTATTGGCATTTTAAAAAATGAGATGTACTGTAAAAGAGCAACCCCTTTTGGGATGTATTAAGAAATGGCTTCATAAGAAGATGTAGTGAAAAGCTCTCTCTTTCCTACTCAAGAACTGTCTCCTGAACCTTACTGACTTCTTTTTTTTAACCTTATTGACTTCTAAAATATTTCCAGCCATTGACCAGCCACACGGCCATTGCCTTGCTGGACTCTGGTGAGGCCATGTGCTCTTTGCGCTATGACTGTCACCATGCTTCCTGGCTTTGGCCCCCTCACCAGCCTCGGTGAGGTGAATGTCCCCTCTCTCTCTCTAATTTACTTTATAAATAAACTACATTTTCTAATCTAAAAAAATATAAAATATTTCCATCTGAAATAGATCCCTCTGTTCCTGCAAATATGCATATGTTATTAAGAAAGCATTATCATTATTAGTTAAACTAAGTATTCATTATCTTTCTATTAATTTACTACAAAAACAGTTTGAGCACAGGAGCACATTTGTAGGAAATGATGGGAGAATAAAAGATCATGCCAGATAAATCTTGAATTTTTCAACTAATGGATTCCTCAAAGTTGAAATTGAGGCAGTTTGCTTGATTTTACATCCAAGCCATTTGGATCATTAAGTAAAAAGCATACTCATTAAAAATAATTACAAAAACTGCCATCCAAAGCATAGAGATGTGTTGGTCATATATGATTCTATGGGAGTAGTTATGTTGAGATTGAAGAGTGGACCTAAAGAAAACGGGTTCTGGTCTCTAAAATCTCTGTGCCGTCTCTCTAATGATCTAGTTCGATTTCTAGAAACAAAATCAGTAGGCATATTTTCAGCGGGATCATGCCAGAACTACCTGTACCCCACCAGTGTAACTTAGTACTGGAATGTAGTGGAATGTTAATAAACACTTGCCTTCTGATTCGAATTGTTTCAGATCATCCCATAAATACAAAGTTCCCCTTAACTGAGCTTCTTGAAAACTTCTCCACCATTTCATCCTTAGCATATTGCTGGAAAATTCTAGCAGAGGGTTTCATTCAGGGTACACATGCAGCCTCTCTCCCCTGAAACAAGAGCGACTGTTTTAGGCTTGTTGCCTGTCACCAACTCTGAGGATAAAGCAAGGGGGTGGAGGGGGAACCAAACAAACACGCTCCTGATGACATTCAGGAGAAATTGCAGTGGGAATTCAGAAATGCAGCATGAAATGAACCCAAAATGGAATTTGCCTGAATTACTAGAATTTGAACGATGACCCTTTTGTAAAAATTGCTTTGATGACCACAACTGGCCAAGATCTTGGCTTTATTGACTTGACCTCTGAGTTTATTGAAGCATTAACA
Organism: Carlito syrichta; assembly: GCF_000164805.1. NCBI lineage: Eukaryota > Metazoa > Chordata > Mammalia > Primates > Tarsiidae > Carlito > Carlito syrichta. Next base: position 229,267 of record NW_007249159.1, read on the forward strand.
TGTAACACGAAAGATGTGTCCAGGCCAGTGGAGCTGAGTTAAGGGAAGGACAAAAAAAAAAAACCAGGGGCAGCCAGTTTTCAAGGGAAGGTCTCCCTCCACTGCTGTAACAAAAGTTGCAACCTGAGACACAGAACAAGGCATAATAATCGAAGAAGTTCTGTGAACAGACTAGGAAATCTAAGGACCAAATTGCTCGAGGGACTTAGCCAAAGTTATATAGCAAGCTGTTAGCGAAGTAAACCGCGTCCAGGATCGTCACTCTTTTTTCTTTGTGTGAGTAGGTGACATCATTTTGCATTTATGGAGGTTAAATCAGTGACCATAACTCTCTCTTTCTCAGCCCTTTGAGGGAAGAGACCATACTATTTGTAGCACACTGGCTGGTGCAGAGTAAAGGCAGGAGATTGATACATGTTTAGTTAATTAAATATAAGTGCACTATCTGCTTCACAAAAGTATGTAAGAGTTTGTGTTTTATACATGGTTGCTATATCTATCATTCCTTAGGATCTTCCTTATTCCTCAATAAAATTGTAAGGCAAGGCAAGTATCATTTTAGCTTCCTAGGGCAGAATCCTCTGGCTCACTAAGAAATAAAATGGGAAATTCTCAGTCTTAGAGTTTCTACTGTTTCTAGGCTCATGAGATCTGAGACGCCAAGATTATGTTTTCATTTCCTCTACTAAGGAAGTTGTTTTCTTTTGGGCTTCTGTGTTTTTCGGGTAATCAGATAGCACTTCTCAGAGGCACCGAGTCTTGGAAACTGTTAGATTTTTAGTATGTGTCCAGAATGGCATATAAGGGAAGAGAGAGGATTATTCTAGGCAGAGAAAATGGCGTAATTCAAGACATGAAAACTAAAAGGCATACTTGGACAATTATTCCAACTGGCTTAGGTATAAAGTTCATTTGGGGGAACAGTGGGAGGTAAGATTGGAAATGCCCAGTGAAATTTTATTGCAGAGAACAATTCAGCAGTTACTGACTGAGTATATACCATAGACCCAGCATCACGGCAGGTGCTAAGAGTGTAATGGTGAGTAGGGCAGATATCTACTCCAAAAGAGCTCACACATCAATAGAGAGATATCAAGTCTCTATTACAAACAACAACGTAAACTTTCTTCAATAGGCATTGGGATGCCCTGATGGCAGACAAATGATCACACCAAAGTTGTGAGGAGTTTCCTTCCAAAGCTTTCTAGATGATTGTAGTGGCCACATAAGAAGGAAATGAAACAATGAATTATTTGTGACAATAAGAATAAAAAGAAAGGCCATATGCCCAAAATAATGTACAAGGAAAAGGTGTGTTTGTTGCTCCCTGGATGCAGAGGTGAAGGAAGGAAAGAAATCACAAGCCACTCAAGGTTCTCATCTTAGTGAGTAGGAGACAGAGTATGGCATCTCCATTTGTATCTTTTTGTTAGGAAAATTCACTAAGCAGGAAAGGGTGGAAGGAGAAAATGAGATCCATTTTAGAGTCATAGTTGAGATGTTTATGCAATGACAACATTGTAATATTTGGAAGGCTGGAAGCAGGAAAGAGATGCACACTGCAAGAGGTCTTTGTCCTTGGCACAGACATGATCGTGTAGTCCTAAGAACAGCCGAGATCACCAAGGGAGAAAAGTCATCAACAAGCAGGTTTTTAAAAAGTTCAAAAACTCCTCAGAATTGCTGGTTATCCATTTCCATGGTGGATAGGGATCAAATATCCAGCAGAAGGGGGCTGGTTGAATAAACTGTACTAAAAACGCCTAATGGAATACTGCACGACTGTTTAAAAAAAAAGATGAAGATCTTTACACATTGATAGGGAAGAGAGGACCAGAGTGTACTAAGTGAAAAAAAGAAAAAAAGAAAAATGTCGACTAATACAGAGGGTGCCAAAAAAAAATGTATACACATTTTAAGAAAGGAAAAAACTGTATTAAAATTGTAATACTCGATATGTACCAACAACAAAAGGTGAATATAAGTCACGTTTGACTTCTGCAATGACAAGAGGTGCTCAAAGTGGTTACCATCAGCATCCAGACACTTCCGATTACAGCAAACCACTGTAGGACATATTGCTGTGTGAGGCCTCCCAGATCTTTCCTTGTGCACGTCACACACGGTACCACGTGTCTCAAACTTATCACAGATGCGTGCAATTGTTAGGCGTGTTGGAGGGTCTGTTGCATACGCCTGCCTCCATTGTCATCGAGTTTCCACAACATTCTCAAATTTCAAATACCACTTCAGAATGGTCTTGCAGTCCTCCAATGACAACCTTGCTTCCACCATTTTCTTGACTGCCCTGCCTGTCACATGGTGCCACTAACCTTCATTTGATTAATGCCATCTTTTGAGCTAGCATAATACTGCACATGGCTACCATAGTCCAATTCAACTCTGGAAAGTAATACATAGATAACATCGCTTAAAATAGGTATACAAGCCGGGCTCGGTGGCTCAGCCTGTAATCCCGTGCCTTTGGGAGGCTGAGGTGAATGGATTGCCTGAGCCCGCGG